>NC_047106.1:49555807-49855807 GCF_902500255.1 Thalassophryne amazonica
CAAAATGCTGCAGCTAGAGTACTGACGGGGACTAGAAGGAGAGAGCATCTCACCCATATTGGCCTCTCTTCATTGGCTTCCTGTTAATTCTAGAATAGAATTTAAATTCTTCTTCTTACTTATAAGGTTTTGAATAATCAGGTCCCATCTTATCTTAGGGACCTCGTAGTACCCATATCACCCCAATAGAGCGCTTCGCTCTCAGACTGCAGGCTTACTTGTAGTTCCTAGGGTTTGTAAGAGTAGAATGGGAGCAGAGCCTTCAGCTTTCAGGCTCCTCTCCTGTGGAACCAGCTCCCAATTCAGATCAGGGAGACAGACACCCTCTCTACTTTTAAGATTAGGCTTAAAACTTTCCTTTTTGCTAAAGCTTATAGTTAGGGCTGGATCAGGTGACCCTGAACCATCCCTTAGTTATGCTGCTATAGACGTAGACTGCTGGGGGGTTCCCATGATGCACTGTTTCTTTCTCTTTTTGCTCTGTATGCACCACTCTGCATTTAATCATTAGTGATCGATCTCTGCTCCCCTCCACAGCATGTCTTTTTCCTGCTTCTCTCCCTCAGCCCCAACCAGTCCCAGCAGAAGACTGCCCCTCCCTGAGCCTGGTTCTGCTGGAGGTTTCTTCCTGTTAAAAGGGAGTTTTTTCCTTCCCACTGTAGCCAAGTGCTTGCTCCAGGGGGTCGTTTTGACCGTTGGGGGTTTTACATAATTATTGTATGGCCTTGCCTTACAATATAAAGCGCCTTGGGGCAACTGTTTGTTGTGATTTGGTGCTATATAAAAAAATTGATTGATTGATTGATTGAATTATCTATGAAGCCCACCTCATTTTTTGGACACCACTCAGACAGCCAGCAATTCAGGGAGAACATGCGGCTAAACATGTCACTCCCGGTCCGATTGGGGAGGGACCCAGAGAAACTACAGAGTCCGAGCTTGTTTTGCGAAGTTACACACCGATTCAATATTAATTTTAGTGACCTCCGATTGGCGTAACCGGGTGTCATTACTGCCGACGTGAATTACAATCTTACCAAATTTACGCTTGGCCTTAGCCAGCAGTTTCAAATTTCCTTCAATGTCGCCTGCTCTGGCCCCCGGAAGACAGTTGACTATGGTTATTGCTGTCGCTAACTTCACATTTCTCAAAACAGAGTCGCCAATAACCAGAGTTTGTTCCTCGGCGGGTGTGTCGCCGAGTGGGGAAAAACGGTTAGAGATGTGAACGGGTTGGTGGTGTACAGGGGGCTTCTGTTTAGGACTACGCTTCCTCCTCACAGTCACCCAGCCAGCCTGCTTTCCCGGCTGCTCGGGATCTGCTGGAGGACAGCTAACGGCGGCTAAGCTACCTTGGTCCGCACCAACTACAGGGGCCTGGCTAGCTGTAGGATTTTCCAAGGTGCGGAGCCGAGTCTCCAATTCGCCCAGCCTGGCCTCCAAAGCTACGAACAAGCTACACTTATTACAAGTACCATTACTGCTAAAGGAGGCCGAGGAATAACTAAACATTTCACACCCAGAGCAGAAAAGTGCGGGAGAGACAGGAGAAGCCGCCATGCTAAACCGGCTAAGAGCTAGTAGCTGCGCTAAGCTAGCGGATTCCTAAAAACACACAAAGTGAATAATGTGTAAATAATTTAGAGGTGATTCAGCAGAGGGAGTGCGTTAGTTAAGGCACGTGAAGATTACACTGTGAAACAAATTGTTATCTAGTTAACTAGATCAATCTAACTGTGCAGATTAAACAGCTAACAGATACAGCAAAACACTGCTGTGCTCCAGAACAGGAAGTGATACAATACCGCAGTGAGAGCCAACCACCAGTTGGTGTCAGGGGATAACCCTGAAATTGCTTAGGAGTTTGATTTTCAACTTGTTTTGGACCAAATATGGTACACACTGAAATGGATTCCAGAACACACCTGACAAGGTCAGCCAGACATCAATCATATGGGTGATGGTCAAGGTCACTGCGATCTGTATCTATGCGTGTGCTGTTGCTATTACTGGGGTACTATTAGCTAATTAGTACATAGGAATATAGTTATATGGAGAACAAGATGATTCCAAGAACATATACATGTCGTCAGACGGTTGAAATACTGTATAGGCCAACCTGCTCTGCATATCCACTTTGTCTTTTTTCTGTAACTCAGATTATGCCTGGAAGGGTGGTATCAAAAACATGTTTTCAACTTAAAACTTGTCTGCTGTCCCAGTAGATGTTTTATCTTTCAGGCCATCAGATGATGAGGTTTACAACTCAATATTTGATTGCATCCATATGAATCACATTTCAGGGGCCCATATCCTCTGATTCCGCCAGAGATGTCACTTCCTTCAGATCTCCACAAATGCATGACTTCCCAAGATACAAAAATAACTGTACCTACCTCTGTCAAGGCCCAACAGTCCTCTAGTTGTCTGACTTTAACAGAGTTGAAGTGCTGGTGCAGGTACTGTTTTGCCAAAGTACAAATAACATGGAAGTAAAAATATGAATCATAAAATTATTCATTTTAAATGATCCTGGATCTGCATCTGCCTCAAAATTTCATCAGCACTTCCTTGACCTAAAGCCTACATTCACTAACAGATTACATGCTCCAGGGTGGGTTTGATTCAGAGACTGAAACAAAAACTTCACCTTCACCAATAAAGCTATCACCTGCCACCTATCCCGGATTCCAGAGCACTGTTAGGGTGTGACTAAAGCTGCCTCAAGAAGAGCCAGTGGCTGCTACTGCTGCTACTGCTACTACCATTACTTGCAAAATAAAGAGGTAAAAAGTTCAAAGGAAAAAGAATAGAAAAGTGTGACACCAACATTTTAGCACACTTGCTGATGCAACCCAATCTCATGGCATTTTGTGATGGCATCATGAAAAGTAAATTAATCTATGGTTCATGATACCCTCGTGAAAAGCGGCACATTTTCGTGACCGGAGCAGCACACATTCATTTTGTGACATTAGCATGAAAAACAGGATGACACGGGGGGGTGGGGGAATCTGCTGTGGGGCTTATGGTTAGGGGAAGGGGTAGGGTTAGAAATAGTAAAAAAAAAAAAAAAAAAAAAAAAAAATCACGAAAATGTGACTCATTTCATGAGGGGAGCATGAAAAAAGCATGAGACAAGGGTGTGCCGATGATGATGCAGCACAAAAGTGTCTCTCCCCTTAACTATTATTATTACTGCTAGCCTATGTCACTCCCTGTACGTCAAAGTATATGTGTGCCAAGTTTGGTTAAACTCTACGGTGCCGTTTGGACAGGAGAGGGACACACACACACACACACACACACACACACACACACACACCCACACACACACACACACACACCCACACACACACTACAACACACAGTGGTTCTCCTGTATTATGAGCCGAAGAAACACTTTCAGTGCTATTTAGCAGCATTTGTTTTTAATGGTTAGCACTGGTGCCTCACAGCAAGAAGGTTGTGGGATCGCTTCCTGCCCTTTTCTGTGTGGAGTTTGCATGTTCTCTCTGTGTCTGTGTGGGTTTCCTCCGGGTACTCCGGTTTCTTCCCACAATCAAAAACATGATTATTTAGGGGGTTTATTTCCCCGGGTGCTTGAATGTGGCTGTCCAATGGATTGTGTGTAACTATAATTATGCAGAGGCCAAATATTGTTTTGTTGTATGTATATATGTAAAATGACAATAAAGGCTCTATTCTATTCTAGAGAGTGTTGAAGTAACCTGGCTATTGACTGAAGCAAAAGTACATCTTTCTTTTTCTTCTTCATGTCTCTTGTTTGTAATAATGACACCATACAAGAACACCATTGTGCAACATTTTGCCTGTTAATTTGACTATATTTTCCTGGAAAATTTAAAAGTCAATACGCATTGTAGAAATTCATTAAAAATTATGTTAGACTATTCTTCAGTTGATTGGCTTGGTGGTAGTTGATTGATTGATTGATTGATTGATTGTCTTGGTGGCAGCAACATAAACAGCTCATCCCACACTTCCCTGTCCTCTGCCAAGTTCTCTAACACTTCCTAGGGGATCCTGAGTCACTCCCAAGCCAGCTGGGAGATATAATCCATTCAGTGTGGTCTGGGTCTTCCCCTGGGGCCTCCTCTCAATTGTTTTTATAGTTGACTTTTATTGTAAGCAAAATTGAATGGTTATGTCTTTTTGTTGCTAAAATAAAACTGGTAACATGAGCACAAACATGATGATGACGATGATTTTAGAATCAAAACAAACACAAGGAGAGAAAACCCCTCTGTGTCTCTGTATAGCTGCAGATCTGATGCTGGTGTTGGAGTCATGCCAGATACTATGAAAAACCAAACTAGTTCGTGAGAATAACCCTTCATGCTCCACTATGCAAACACAATAAGCATTGTGCATGCTAAACTTGTAGACATGCTGAAAGAATATAATATAAGAATATAATATATATACTGATATATATACAATGAATATACTCATTTGTGCAATCATGTTATCTGAGAAAAAAGCAACTACTATTGAAGTGTTTTAACAAAAATATCTTAGGAAACCCAAGCTGTGGAGTACATATGAATGCAACTTTGTGTTATGATGTGTTATAGTGGTACAGTTTCCAGAATTAATTTCAGGATCACTGCTTTATGCAGACATCAGCATAAAGAAAAAACTAATCTTACTATTGGGCATCTGATGTGTCACAGCATCAGTGATTATTTGAAAAAAATGCACAAACCATACGGTGCTGCTGTAGTGGCAGGTTAGACACGGTTCTGGAATGTTTGCTATAGTGGACATCAGGATGCTACAATTAGCCACACGACTTCATAAAATGCATGTAAACAAAAAGCCTCTTTCACATGTGCCTGCCCGAGCAAGTCTAGACGTGTCCCACTGTGTCAACATTCCTATTTAATCTAAGACGAACAACTGCAAAATATTATTTTAACAGATGCCAACATGGACCAGGATAGGATGTTCTTTTTCTCTCTCTCTTGCTTATTTTGTCCCAAAAGCAGTTCAAGGTCACCATCATAAACTGTATACTGGACAGAACCTCCGTCATGTTGTCCAAAGGTTTTCTGAAGATCGTGTTTAGAGCTGAAATGGAGCGGCTTTATATGTTGGCAGTTTGCAGGAATTTTGACATTGTCTGCTCCGCGTAACTCACAGGTAACTCATAGATGGGTAAAGGGGTGGAGCATCGGTAAAACCAAAATGAAGCCTGAACATGCCCACCTATCTCAAAGTTAAGCAAAAAATCCTGCTTGGGTGTTTGAAAAATGTATATTTATATAAACTCTGTGTTGACTTATAATTGGTGGCTTGGGTGTTATTAAAAACTATGACCGGGCTATCACCAACGTTACAGAGCTGTGGATAGTTGCTAATTAGGGAAAATGGTACTAACATGTAAATACTAAAATTTCACTCAATGGAAATACTGTAGTACAGAATTCTTGATTCTGTAGTACAGGCTGAGGGACACCATGTCTGACACTGTGATCAGCAGCACTGGAGCACCCCAGGGCATGGTGCTGGCCCCTCTTCTCTTCACTCTGTACACCTCGGACTTCTGCTACAACTCCGAGCTGTGTCACATCCAGACGTTTGATGAGACAGCCATTGTTGGATGCATCAGGGATGACAGAGAGGAGGAGTACAGGAGATTAGTGAAGGACTTTGCTGCCTGGTGCCACACAAGCCATCTACAGTTCAACATCTTGAAGACAAAGGGGCTGGTCATTGATTATGGGAAGTCCAGACCAAGACCGCGACCAGTTCTAATCGAGGGAGCTGAAGTGGAGGCTGTAGATTCCTACAAGTACCTCGGGCTGTGGCTGGACAGCAAACTGGAGTGGACAATCCACACCAACCACCTGTACAGGAAGGGACAGAGCAGGCTGAACTTTCTGAGGAGGCTGCGGTCAATTAACATCTGCATGAAACTACTGTGGATGTTCTACCAGTCCGTAGTAGCCAGTGTTCTTTTTTACACCGTGGTGTGCTGGGGAACAGCACATCCAAAAAGGACACATCCAGCGTGGACAAACTGATCAGGCGGGCTGGCTCTGTGGTTGGCATGAAGCTGGACTCTCTAGTGATGGTGGCAGAGAAGAACACTGGACAAACTGCTGGACATTACGGACAATGCCAGTCACTGCACACCATTATCAGCAACCAGAGGAGCCTCTTCAGGCACAGACTGCTCCTTCCCAAGTGCAGGACCAACAGACTGAAAAACTGCTTTGTCCCTCAGGCCATCAGACTGTACTCACTCGGGGGGAGGAGGAGTAACAGGAAGACAGAGGACGGGAAGGAGAGGAACAGTAGCAAGCAGTGTTTCTGGTATTTATATTTGCATATTTATATTTATATTTATATTTGCCAATTGTTTTTTTACTTTCACTTTTGATACTATGTGTGCTTCTTACCCTGTGTGTTGCTATACAATGCTGCTGGAACCTCAATTTCCCCGAGGGAGTCTTCCCAAGGGATCAATAAAGTTCCATCTAATCTAATCTAATCTGATCTCATCTACAATTACCCACTCAGCAAAGCCGTATTATCTCAGATATTTGTAATAAAATGCTCAGAAAGTACAAACTAGAGTCCATAGAAGTGTTCTGCCTCTGCTAGTGGGGCTCTGGATCCAACACACTAGCTGTCACTCAAAGTGACCACACCCCTAATTATTCATAACTTTATGGCTTAAAATACTTCAAACAATTAAGTTTAATGAAACTTCACACCCGTTTAGTTACAGGGAAACTACAAATAGAGACCAAAAGTGGTGTTGTACCACACTGTAAAGATGTTTGCTTCTCCTGTAAATCTGGGCATTTTAACAAAAGAGTGACTCAATTTTGCAGTCAGCCTCAAGTGGTCATTCACAGAACTGCAGGTATTGGCACTTATTGGCTTAATTTTTTTTTGAGAACTGGAGGTTGTTGCTTGATTACCACAGAAGTGGTAGAGACCAAGGGCGTAGGTTTGGTCTCAGCTTTGGTAGGGACAATACCACCCCCCCCCCCACCCGGCCCCCCTGCTCACCACCACCACCCCCTAACCCACTCATACCATTAGACGCACAAGTACAGCATAATACATAACATATGACGACATAATGCTGAATAATTTAACACTTTATTTACAATATTAAGTGTGTAAGCAAACAAACAAATAGCTTAAATAACAAAATTGCACCCAAAATCACGAATCTATTCTATAGGCCTACACCCGAAAGAACAAGACAACAAAAAAAAAAAAATACTTGTGGAGCTAACAAAAAAAAAAAAAAGTTTTTGCAAACAAGATGTATAATCTATTCTCTTCATCAATAATGCAGTTGTAGGTATCTGGCAACCTAATTTGCCAAAAAAAAAAAAAAGGGATTTCCAATGATATATATGGTGTATTACGGTAAACGTAAGCCTGTGATGTCATAACGCAGAGGAAAAACACGGAAGTTTCACACTAGTGCGCCGCTGATTCTCATTACCGTAAGTTCTCATGTAAGCCCTCACTCTGAAAAATTTAACACTGACAGCAAGCCAAGAACCCGTGCTTTCCAACAGTATGCTATATGTTGCATATATTACGGTAAAGTGCGTTCGGTGACTTTTGAAACGAGGGAAAAGTATGAAAAAGAGCGCAAAAGTGACAGAAAAGTACATAGACAGACAGCAAACATAAATGTATTTTTTAAGGAAAAGGTAGGATGTTAGTGTCATTTGTGAAGGTGTGCGTGCGTGTTTGTGTGGGTGTGCAGTTTATTTTAAGTGTGGCGCACAGCATTGTTCGCAAGCCCTTCCCCCCGCCCTTCTTGTTTTTCTGCACCGGAGCAGTGTTGCCAGATATGAAATATGAAACTATCGTACCAAAACCTCAAAATTATCGTATTTTGGGAGAAATTATCATACACAAACAAAACGCATACAACGTAGCTATTTTAGCGTTTTTTTTTTTAATTTACAAAGAATTTTATGTCACATTTTTAAACAGTAATTATATTAATGGGGAAACTATGGCACAAAAAGAACGCAAATGCACAAGCAAATGCACTACCAATCAATCAATCAATCAATCAATTTTTTTATATAGTGCCAAATCACAACAAACAGTTGCCCCAAGGCGCTTTATATTGTAAGGCAAGGCCATACAATAATTATGTAAAACCCCAACGGTCAAAACGACCCCCTGTGAGCAAGCACTTGGCTACAGTGGGAAGGAAAAACTCCCTTTTAACAGGAAGAAACCTCCAGCAGAACCAGGCTCAGGGAGGGGCAGTCTTCTGCTGGGACTGGTTGGGGCTGAGGGAGAGAACCAGGAAAAAGACATGCTGTGGAGGGGAGCAGAGATCGATCACTAATGATTAAATGCAGAGTGGTGCATACAGAGCAAAAAGAGAAAGAAACAGTGCATCATGGGAACCCCCCAGCAGTCTACGTCTATAGCAGCATAACTAAGGGATGGTTCAGGGTCACCTGATCCAGCCCTAACTATAAGCTTTAGCAAAAAGGAAAGTTTTAAGCCTAATCTTAAAAGTAGAGAGGGTGTCTGTCTCCCTGATCTGAATTGGGAGCTGGTTCCACAGGAGAGGAGCCTGAAAGCTGAAGGCTCTGCCTCCCATTCTACTCTTACAAACCCTAGGAACTACAAGTAAGCCTGCAGTCTGAGAGCGAAGCGCTCTATTGGGGTGATATGGTACTACGAGGTCCCTAAGATAAGATGGGACCTGATTATTCAAAACCTTATAAGTAAGAAGAAGAATTTTAAATTCTATTCTAGAATTAACAGGAAGCCAATGAAGAGAGGCCAATATGGGTGAGATATGCTCTCTCCTTCTAGTCCCCGTCAGTACTCTAGCTGCAGTATTTTGAATTAACTGAAGGCTTTTTAGGGAACTTTTAGGACAACCTGATAATAATGAATTACAATAGTCCAGCCTAGAGGAAATAAATGCATGAATTAGTTTTTCAGCATCACTCTGAGACAAGACCTTTCTGATTTTAGAGATATTGCGTAAATGCAAAAAAGCAGTCCTACATATTTGTTTAATATGCGCTTTGAATGACATATCCTGATCAAAAATGACTCCAAGATTTCTCACAGTATTACTAGAGGTCAGGGTAATGCCATCCAGAGTAAGGATCTGGTTAGACACCATGTTTCTAAGATTTGTGGGGCCAAGTACAATAACTTCAGTTTTATCTGAGTTTAAAAGCAGGAAATTAGAGGTCATCCATGTCTTTATGTCTGTAAGACAATCCTGCAGTTTAGCTAATTGGTGTGTGTCCTCTGGCTTCATGGATAGATAAAGCTGGGTATCATCTGCGTAACAATGAAAATTTAAGCAATACCGTCTAATAATACTGCCTAAGGGAAGCATGTATAAAGTGAATAAAATTGGTCCTAGCACAGAACCTTGTGGAACTCCATAATTAACTTTAGTCTGTGAAGAAGATTCCCCATTTACATGAACAAATTGTAATCTATTAGACAAATATGATTCAAACCACCGCAGCGCAGTGCCTTTAATACCTATGGCATGCTCTAATCTCTGTAATAAAATTTTATGGTCAACAGTATCAAAAGCAGCACTGAGGTCTAACAGAACAAGCACAGAGATGAGTCCACTGTCCGAGGCCATAAGAAGATCATTTGTAACCTTCACTAATGCTGTTTCTGTACTATGATGAATTCTAAAACCTGACTGAAACTCTTCAAATAGACCATTCCTCTGCAGATGATCAGTTGTTGTTTTACAACGACCCTCTCAAGAATTTTTGAGAGAAAAGGAAGGTTGGAGATTGGCCTATAATTAGCTAAGATAGCTGGGTCAAGTGATGGCTTTTTAAGTAATGGTTTAATTACTGCCACCTTAAAAGCCTGTGGTACATAGCCAACTAACAAAGATAGATTGATCATATTTAAGATCGAAGCATTAAATAATGGTAGGGCTTCCTTGAGCAACCTGGTAGGAATGGGGTCTAATAAACATGTTGATGGTTTGGATGAAGTAACTAATGAAAATAACTCAGACAGAACAATTGGAGAGAAAGAGTCTAACCAAATACCGGCATCACTGAAAGCAGCCAAAGATAACGATAAGTCTTTGGGATGGTTATGAGTAATTTTTTCTCTAATAGTTAAAATTTTGTTAGCAAAGAAAGTCATGAAGTCATTACTAGTTAAAGTTAATGGAATACTCAGCTCAATAGAGCTCTGACTCTTTGTCAGCCTGGCTACAGTGCTGAAAAGAAACCTGGGGTTGTTCTTATTTTCTTCAATTAGTGATGAGTAGAAAGATGTCCTAGCTTTACGGAGGGCTTTTTTATAGAGCAACAGACTCTTTTTCCAGGCTAAGTGAAGATCTTCTAAATTAGTGAGACGCCATTTCCTCTCCAACTTACGGGTTATCTGCTTTAAGCTACGAGTTTGTGAGTTATACCACGGAGTCAGACACTTCTGATTTAAAGCTCTCTTTTTCAGAGGAGCTACAGCATCCAAAGTTGTCTTCAATGAGGATGTAAAACTATTGACGAGATACTCTATCTCCCTTACAGAGTTTAGGTAGCTACTCTGCACTGTGTTGGTATATGGCATTAGAGAACATAAAGAAGGAATCATATCCTTAAACCTAGTTACAGCGCTTTCTGAAAGACTTCTAGTGTAATGAAACTTATTCCCTACTGCTGGGTAGTCCATCAGAGTAAATGTAAATGTTATTAAGAAATGATCAGACAGAAGGGAGTTTTCAGGGAATACTGTTAAGTCTTCTATTTCCATACCATAAGTCAGAACAAGATCTAAGATATGATTAAAGTGGTGGGTGGACTCATTTACTTTTTGAGCAAAGCCAATAGAGTCTAATAATAGATTAAATGCAGTGTTGAGGCTGTCATTCTCAGCATCTGTGTGGATGTTAAAATCGCCCACTATAATTATCTTATCTGAGCTAAGCACTAAGTCAGACAAAAGGTCTGAAAATTCACAGAGAAACTCACAGTAACGACCAGGTGGACGATAGATAATAACAAATAAAACTGGTTTTTGGGACTTCCAATTTGGATGGACAAGACTAAGAGACAAGCTTTCAAATGAATTAAAGCTCTGTCTGGGTTTTTGATTAATTAATAAGCTGGAATGGAAGATTGCTGCTAATCCTCCGCCCCGGCCCGTGCTACGAGCATTCTGACAGTTAGTGTGACTCGGGGGTGTTGACTCATTTAAACTAACATATTCATCCTGCTGTAACCAGGTTTCTGTTAGGCAGAATAAATCAATATGTTGATCAATTATTATATCATTTACCAACAGGGACTTAGAAGAGAGAGACCTAATGTTTAATAGACCACATTTAACTGTTTTAGTCTGTGGTGCAGTTGAAGGTGCTATATTATTTTTTCTTTTTGAATTTTTATGCTTAAATAGATTTTTGCTGGTTATTGGTAGTCTGGGAGCAGGCACCGTCTCTACGGGGATGGGGTAATGAGGGGATGGCAGGGGGAGAGAAGCTGCAGAGAGGTGTGTAAGACTACAACTCTGGTTCCTGGTCCCAACCCTGGATAGTCACGGTTTGGAGGATTTAAGAAAATTGGCCAGATTTCTAGAAATGAGAGCTGCTCCATCCAAAGTGGGATGGATGCCGTCTCTCCTAACAAGACCAGGTTTTCCCCAGAAGCTTTGCCAATTATCAATGAAGCCCACCTCATTTTTTGGCAAAGCTTCTGGGGAAAACCTGGTCTTGTTAGGAGAGACGGCATCCATCCCACTTTAGATGGAGCAGCTCTCATTTCTAGAAATCTGGCCAATTTTCTTAAATCCTCCAAACCGTGACTATCCAGGGTTGGGACCAGGAAGCAGAGTTGTAGTCTTACACACCTCTCTGCAGCTTCTCTCCCCCTGCCATCCCCCCAATACCCCATCCCCGTAGAGACGGTGCCTGCTCCCAGACCACCAACAACCAGTAAAAATGTATTTAAGCATAAAAATTCAAAAAGAAAAAATAATATAGCACCTTCAACTGCACCACAGACTAAAACAGTTAAATGTGATCTATTAAACATTAGATCTCTCTCTTCTAAGTCCCTGTTAGTAAATGATATAATAATTGATCAACATATTGATTTATTCTGCCTTACAGAAACCTGGTTACAGCAGGATGAATATGTTAGTTTAAATGAGTCAACACCCCCGAGTCACACTAACTGCCAGAACGCTCATAGCACGGGCCAAGGCGGAGGATTAGCAGCAATCTTCCACTCCAGCTTATTAATTAATCAAAAACCCAGACAGAGCTTTAATTCATTTGAAAGCTTGACTCTTAGTCTTGTCCATCCAAATTGGAAGTCCCAAAAAACAGTTTTATTTGTTGTTATCTATCGTCCACCTGGTCGTTACTGTGAGTTTCTCTGTGAATTTTCGGACCTTTTGTCTGACTTAGTGCTTAGCTCAGATAAGATAATTATAGTGGGCGATTTTAACATCCACATAGATGCTGAGAATGACAGTCTCAACACTGCATTTAATCTATTGTTAGACTCGATTGGCTTTGCTCAAAATGTAAATGAGTCCATCCACCACTTTAACCATACTTTAGATCTTGTTCTGACTTATGGTATGGAAATTGAAGACTTAACAGTATTCCCTGAAAACCCCCTTCTGTCTGATCATTTCTTAATAACATTTACATTTACTCTGATAGACTACCCAGCAGTGGGGAATAAGTTTCATTACAGTAGAAGTCTTTCAGAAAGCGCTGTAACTAGGTTTAAGGATATGATTCCTTCTTTATGTTCTCCAATGCCATATACCAACACAGGGCAGAGGAGCTACCTAAACTCTGTGAGTGAGATAGATTATCTCGTCAATAGTTTTACATCCTCACTGAGGACAACTTTGGATGCTGTAGCTCCTCTGAAAAAGAGAGCCTTAAATCAGAAGTGCCTGACTGCATGGTATAACTCACAAACTCGCATCTTATAGCAGATAACCCGTAAGTTGGAGAGGAAATGGCGTCTCATAACCTCTCATAACCATCCCAAAGACATATCGTTATCTTTGGCTGCTTTCAGTGATGCCGGTATTTGGTTAGACTCTTTCTCTCCGATTGTTCTGTCTGAGTTATTTTCATTAGTTACTTCCTCCAAACCATCCACATGTCTATTAGACCCCATTCCTACCAGGCTGCTCAAGGAAGCCCTACCATTAATTAATGCTTCGATCTTAAATATGATCAATCTATCTTTATTAGTTGGCTATGTACCACAGGCTTTTAAGGTGGCAGTCATTAAACCATTACTTAAAAAGCCATCACTTGACCCAGCTATCTTAGCTAATTATAGGCCAATCTCCAACCTTCCTTTTCTCTCAAAAATTCTTGAAAGGGTAGTTGTAAAACAGCTAACTGATCACCTGCAGAGGAATGGTCTATTTGAAGAGTTTCAGTCAGGTTTTAGAATTCATCATAGTACAGAAACAGCATTAGTGAAGGTTGCAAATGATCTTCTTATGGCCTCAGACAGTGGACTCATCTCTGTGCTTGTTCTTAGACCTCAGTGCTGCTTTTGATACTGTTGACCATAAAATTGTATTACAGAGATTAGAGCATGCCATAGGTATTAAAGGCACTGTGCTGCGGTGGTTTGAATCATATTTATCTAATAGATTACAATTTGTTCATGTAAATGGGGAATCTTCTTCACAGACTAAGGTTAATTATGGAGTTCCACAAGGTTCTGTGCTAGGACCAATTTTATTCACTTTATACATGCTTCCCTTAGGCAGTATTATTAGACAGCATTGCTTAAATTTTCATTGTTACGCAGATGATACCCAGCTTTATCTATCCATGAAGCCAGAGGACACACACCAATTAGCTAAACTGCAGGATTGTCTTACAGACACAAAGACATGGATGACCTCTAATTTTCTGCTTTTAAACTCAGATTAAAACTGAAGTTATTGTGCTTGGCCCCACAAATCTATGTCATTCAATGCGCATATTAAACAAATATGTAGGACTGCTTTTTTGCATTTGTGCAATATCTCTAAAATTAGAAAGGTCTTGTCTCAGAGTGATGCTGAAAAACTAATTCATGCATTTATTTCCTCTAGGCTGGACTATTGTAATTCATTATTATCAGGTTGTCCTAAAAGTTCCCTGAAAAGCCTTCAGTTAATTCAAAATGCTGCAGCTAGAGTGCTGACAGGGACTAGAAGGAGAGAGCATATCTCACCCATATTGGCCTCTCTTCATTGGCTCCCTGTTAATTCTAGAATAGAATTTAAAATTCTTCTTCTTACTTATAAGGTTTTGAATAATCAGGTCCCATCTTATCTTAGGGACCTCGTAGTACCATATCACCCCAATAGAGCGCTTCGCTCTCAGACTGCAGGCTTACTTGTAGTTCCTAGGGTTTGTAAGAGTAGAATGGGAGGCAGAGCCTTCAGCTTTCAGGCTCCTCTCCTCTGGAACCAGCTCCCAATTCAGATCAGGGAGACAGACACCCTCTCTACTTTTAAGATTAGGCTTAAAACTTTCCTTTTTGCTAAATCTTATAGTTAGGGCTGGATCAGGTGACCCTGAACCATCCCTTAGTTATGCTGCTATAGACGTAGACTGCTGGGGGGTTCCCATGATGCACTGAGTGTTTCTTTCTCTTTTTGCTCTATATGCACCACTCTGCATTTAATCATTAGTGATTGATCTCTGCTCCCCTCCACAGCATGTCTTTTTCCTGGTTCTCTCCCTCAGCCCCAACCAGTCCCAGCAGAAGACTGCCCCTCCCTGAGCCTGGTTCTGCTGGAGGTTTCTTCCTGTTAAAATGGAGTTTTTCCTTCTGACTGTCGCCAAGTGCTTGCTCACAGGGGGTCGTTTTGACCGTTGGGGTTTTTCCGTAATTATTGTATGGCTTTGCCTTACAATATAAACGCCTTGGGGCAACTGTTTGTTGTGATTTGGTGCTATATAAAAAAATTGATTTGATTTGATATACAAAGTTTGATAGAAATGAGCAAACAGACCCGGAAGGAGAAGGCCAACGTGACCTTGGATCCAGTGACTTATCTTTGGCAAATTTGACCTTGCTGGACAATTCTGGAAGCCACCTCCACATACAAAAAAAAAAAAAAAACTGGTACTATAGCACCTAAATGGTGCAATATAGCACCAGAGTGACTCCACTATGATTACCATCAAACTACGACTTTCAGTGCAACTTAGCACCATTTTGTGTTTCCATGTGTGCTTGTGCCACTATTTTGAAAATCAGGGTGAAAAATGTCAAATTTTGACCTTGGATACAATGACCTTGACTCCAATGATTAACCTTTTGCAAAGTCACCCTTATTAGGCAGTCCTGGAACTCACCTCCATACTTGTGCCATGTTTGGTGAACATCTGTAGGTGTGGGGGCAGAATCAAAATTTTGAGCTTTGACCCCCAATTACCTTGCTCTTCGCCAAAGAAACTCCTTTAAGCTCAATTCTGCACTGTAAAACTCAATGAGTTAGTTGAACTCAAACCATATGAGGAAACCAATTACGTTAAACCATTTTAGTTTGCCAACTTAAATAAAATAATTTTCAAAAAATGAATTGTTAAAGTTTTAGTAACTTAACAATTTATAGTTAATTAAACATATGTAAATCTAGTTTATGTATAAAATGCTAAATGGTAGCCCATGAACGTAACTTGCAAGTTTTTCATAATGTAGCGGGTGCACTCTGCATTGTGTTCTTATGACTCCGCCCATTTGCTCCCCTAGGGACCCGAACTCATGATCTCCGGCATGGAAGTCGGACTCTCTAACCAGAAGGCTAAAACCCAGGGCTTTTGAGCTGTTGGGAGTGAGGTTTACTAACTACATATGCACAGCGACACCTGCTGGCACTGTTACATGAACTCAATTAAAATGATTGAATGGAATGAACTGGAAATACATCACCAATACTTAAATGCCCCAAAACTTTAAATGTACTTAAAGGAACTGAGTTGTTATGACAGCAATTAATTTTGAGTTAGCTTAATTAATATAAATGAGTGACTATAACTTTTTTCAAAGTTTGATTTACATTAATTTAATTATTGTATTAAAATGGAGTGTTCGGTTTAACAGTGTGGGGGTGGCCAAAGTAGCCTCCATCAGCCATAAATGAAAGAAGTTCAGATCCACCAGGACTCTTCCTAGAGCTGGCCACCTGTCTAAACATAGTCAGAGCTCAGTACCTTAGTCAGAACTCCAGTATTTCTCTGTGGAGAGAGAACCTTCCAGAAGGGCAACCATCTCTGCAATAATTCAGCAATCAGGTCTGTATGGTAGAGTGGGGAGACGGAAGCCACTCCTTAGTAAAAAGCACATGGCAACCCACCTGGAATTTGCCAAAAGGCACATGAAGGACTCTCAAAGCATCAGAAACAAAATTCTCTGGTCTGATGACACAAAGACTGAACTCTTTGGCATGAATGCCAGGTGTCTTGTTTGGAGGAAACCAGGCACCATCCCTACAGGGAAGCATGGTGGTGGCAGCATCATGATGTGGGGATGTTTTTCAGTTGCAGGAACTGGGAGACTAGTCAGGATTGAGGGAAAGATGAATGCAGCAATGTACAGAGACATCCTGGATGAAAACCTGCTCCAGAGCGCTCTTGACCTCAGACTGGGGCGACGGTTCATCTTTCAGAAGGACAATGGCCCTAAGCACACAATCAAGATATCAAAGGAGTGGCTTCAGGACAACTCTGTGAATGTCCTTGAGTGACCCAGCCAGAGCCCAGACCTGAATCTGATTTAACATCTCTGGAGAGATCTGAAAATGGTTGTGCACCGCCGCTCCCCATCCAACCTGATGGAGCTTGAGAGGTGCTGCAAAGAGGAATAGACAAAGCTGCTCAAAGATAGGTGCACCAAGCTTGTGCCATTATATTTAAAAACACTTGAGGCTGTAATTGCATAAAGTATTGAGCAAAGGGTGTGAATACTTATCTACATGTGATTTCTTAGGTTTATATATATATATATATATATATAAATCAATGGCAAAACTTGAAAAAAATTCAATATGGGGTGTTGAGAGTAGAATTTTGAGGGAAAAAGTTTAATTTACTCAATTTTGCAATAAGGCTGTAATGTAACAAAATGTGAAAAAAGTGAAGCGCTGTGAATACTTTCCGGATGCACCGTGTAGCTATGCCAGTTTCACTTAATATGCATGTACTGTGGAGGAGGTGGGAGGTGAGACTTTGGAATAAAATATACACACTCTGTGGAGCAAAGTTCACAGACCTTTCCAGATATTCAAGGCACTTAAAGCATGCAGACATTTTTGCAGGTTTTGTACTGGAGTGCTTGTTAGGGGATGTACCAGTTACCCAGCTCATCTCACCTCACTTCCCACTATGCCCCACCCTCATTGTCCTGGTATTCAGGCGCCTCTCACGAATACCAGCATGGACGAGCGTGTCCTACCATTGAACCCCGTCTCACCTGATCTGTGACACAACCACCCAACCTACACAAATCTCTTTATCGCCAGCATCAGAGCTGCAGAGCGGCTCGCTTCCTGCTTTCCACGCCCGTACATGTATGCTCGTTAACGCACACAACGTGCACAAACATGCACGCTTGTCTTTTCACACACTTGGTATCATCGCTGTGCCAATCTTATCTAATTTGCAAAGATCCAATCAGACCTGACCTAACTTTGTACACCCACACATGCGTAAACTTCAAAGGAGAACTGTAAGGATGCTCGTGCACTCGCTTGTGCTGAGGTATGTGGTGGTGCATTTGTGTGTGTCCTGTCTGAGATTTTTTGGGGAGATGCCTATCTGGACCCTACAGGACGAGTTTAGCAGACAGCAGATGAGGGAGGGAAGGAATGAGATAGAAGGAGAGAAAGGAAGGTGGAGAGGGAGGAGTAGTGACCCAGAGGAAGGCTGAGGTGTCTTGTCTGCATCCAAATTTACCTGCAGTAATTTACTGTATTGCTGCCATCTTTAGGAGTGGGAAAAACTCACTACTCACCACCCCCTCTGTGATATTATTTTTAATTATTGTCTGCAAAGCCAGAAGGAAGACATACATAAAATCCCTGTGTGCATGTATGCAGCCGTGCATAAGACACACTTTGCTATGCCCATGATAACTTGAACAACATGTTTTCATCAAATTTGAACCAAGCATCCTAAATTAGTGCATCTCAAGTAAGGTTTAATCTGAGTATGATTGGGTTTTAACAATCTAATGACCACCCACTTTACTAAACAATGTATTTACAGTTGTGCTCAAAAGTTTACATACCCTGGCAGAATTTTTGTTTTTTTGGCCATTTGGCAGAGAATATGAATGATAACACAAAAACTTTTTTTCACTCATGGTAAGTGGTTGTGTGAAGCCATTTATTGTCAAACAACTGTGTTTACTCTTTTTAAATTATGTCAACAGAAACTACCCAAATGACCCTGATCAAAAGTTTACATACCCCAGTTCTTAATACTGTGTCTTGACGCCTTTAACATCAATGACCGTGTTATGTGTCGGACGCAGCCCGGAGAACCGACCAGCGTTTGAAGGACCCAGTATGAAATAAGCAGAGCACGGTACAAAGGATAACAGAGTTTAATAAACATAACAGTGAAGTGATACGAAAACAACAAAAGAGTGCGCGGTCTGGCGTGGTGGATTGCGGTGCGCTCCCAGCAGCGCTAACGGTCCGGAGCCAGAAAACTGTTCGGACCCAAGGACCCCGCCGACACCCCCCAGGTGGCCGCGACAAACCGAGTCTGTGAAAGAAGAAATCATTATGTGAGTCCACACTCAACACACAGAGAGACCACTCAAAGGTGTACAAACAGCAAACACTTCCTGGCTTAATTGCAAATCAGCTTCCCACCCTGCAGGCATAGAACACCCCGTTCACAAAACTCCACTGCAGTGGAAGCTGATTTAAACGACCAACTTTGCTTTCTTTGCTAACAAAATTTTAACTATTAGAGAAAAAATTACTCATAACCATCCCAAAGACGTATCGTTATCTTTGGCTGCTTTCAGTGATGCCGGTATTTGGTTAGACTCTTTCTCTCCGATTGTTCTGTCTGAGTTATTTTCATTAGTTACTTCATCCAAACCATCAACATGTTTATTAGACCCCATTCCTACCAGGCTGCTCAAGGAAGCCCTACCATTATTTAATGCTTCGATCTTAAATATGATCAATCTATCTTTGTTAGTTGGCTATGTACCACAGGCTTTTAAGGTGGCAGTAATTAAACCATTACTTAAAAAGCCATCACTTGACCCAGCTATCTTAGCTAATTATAGGCCAATCTCCAACCTTCCTTTTCTCTCAAAAATTCTTGAAAGGGTAGTTGTAAAACAGCTAACTGATCATCTGCAGAGTGTTGTGAAAGTGTAGGAACACGGACCCACAACAGGGGGCGCAAATGAACGGACAATGGAGGAATCAAATAACACTGTCTTTACTGTTGTGAAAAAGGCACAACAAATACAACCGATTACAATATGGAGATCGAGTCTAATTACAACGGTGTCGTGTGGGCAGGCTCGACGATAGGAGACGTCTGTCCAAGTCGAACCGGAACCAACCCGATTTCCTCTGCCACCGAACCCCGGGAATACTGGAGCCGCCAAGTCCCGAATTCCCAGGTGGCCACTGCCTCCGCTCGTCGGATCCGGTACTGCTGGCAGGAAACAGAAACAGTCAGGTGTGGATGCGGCTGCACCCAGCAACACGGAGGGTGGAGAGTCCACCTCCACCTCTCGTCAACAATAATCAAGAAATGTAGGAAGGTGAGTACTTATCCAAACGCTGTCTGGTAGTCAGCTGTCCTACAGATAATCACAAGAACACAAGTAAAGTCACACGTATGTGTAGGCTGAGTTTGTTACCTCTTTGGTAAGGCGATATCTCGGCAATGAGGTGGAGATGCCGTCCTGCTGATATACCTCCTTATTGATTGGGATCAGCTGTCTCCAGTGATGGGTGACAGCTGTCACCCTGGCTGCTCCCGTAAGGCGGCAGCGCCCTCCGGTGCCTGGAGCCCGCACTCCAGGCAGGGCGCCCTCTAGTGGTGGTGGGCCAGCAGTACCTCCTCTTCAGCGGCCCACACAACAGGACCCCCCCCTCAACGGGCGCCTCCTGGTGCACGACCGGGTTTGTCAGGGTGGCGACGGTAGAAGTCGGCCAGGAGGGCCGGGTCCAGGATGAAGCCTTTCTTCACCCAGGAGCGTTCTTCGGGGCCGTACCCCTCCCAGTCCACCAGATGTTGAAAACCCCAGCCCATCCGTCGGACGTCGAGGAGCCGGCGCACGGTCCAAGCCGGCTCTCCGTCGATGATCCGGGCAGGAGGTGGCGCCGGACCCGGAGTGCAGAGGGGTGAGGTGTGATGGGGTTTAATCCTGGAGACATGGAATACTGGATGAATCCGCAGTGAGGCCGGAAGCTGGAGCCTCACTACGGCGGGATTGATGACCTTGAGTATCTTGTACGGCCGATGTATCGTTCTTGCAGTTTTGGGGAGTCCACTTGAAGGGGAATGTCCTTGGTGGACAACCACACTTCCTGCCCAGGACGATACGTGGGAGCCGGGGCCCGCCGCCGGTCTGCATGGTTCTTCGCCCTCGTCCGGGCCCTTAACAAGCAGAACGGGCGGCACGCCACACCCGACGGCACTTCCGTAGGTGGGCCTGGACCGAGGGCTACACCGACCTCCCCCTCAACCACAGGAAACAACGGGGGTGATACCCCAAGCACACCTCGAAAGGGGAGAGGCCGGTGGCTGAATGGACCTATGGCTGTTGTGTGCGTACTCGATCCATGGCCAGGTGGGGGACTCCAGGCCGTCGGGTGCGCGGACTGTCACACAGCTAGGGTCTGCTCCATCTCTGGTTGGCCCGTTCTGCTTGTCCGTTGGTCTGGGGGTGATACCCGGACGAGGAGACTGACCGTGGCCCCCAGTTCCCGCAAAAGCTCCTCCAAACATCGCGGAGAACTGGGGACCGCGATCGGAGACGATGTCTGATGGTATCCCCATGCGACGGACTGACGTGGTGGACTAGGAGGTCCGCTGTCTCCTGGGCCGTGGCAGCTTCGGGAGGGCCACGAGTGGGGCCGCCTTGGAGAATCGGTCCATTACGTGAGGATCTGACGGTGTTTCCTGGGACGGCGGGAGACCCGTGACAAATCCAGGCCGATGGTGAGACCAGGGGCGATGAGGCACGGGCAGCGGCTGTAAGCAATCCCGATGTCTTGCGGTGGTCGGCCTTGCCCCTGGCGCAGGTGGTACAGGCCTGGAGTAACCCCGGACGTCGGCCCTCCAGGACGCCCACCAGAAGCGCTGCCGGACGACTGCCACGGTTCTTCGCAACCCCAGGATGACAGGAGAGCTTAGAACGTGACAGAAGTCCAGAACTGCAGGCCCGGCTTCTGGTGGGACGTAGAGTTTGTTCTCTCGGGCTCCGGTTCCGGGGTCCCGGGTCTCGTGTCAGGGCCTCCCGGACGGTCTTTCTCCACGTCCCAGGTGAGGGCGGCCCCGATAGCGGACTACGGGATGATGTGGGATCCGGGGGATCCGACGACTCTCGTTTGACCTCATCTCATGTACCCGGGACAAAGCATCCGATTTGATTTTTGGTCCCGGGACGGTAGGTGATCCGGAAGTCAAAACGGCCGAAGAACAGTGACCAGCGGCTTGCCTGGGATTCAGCCGCTTGGCGGTCCTGATATACTCCAGGTCCGGTGGTCAGTGAAAACCGTGAATGGCACGGCCGTTCCCTCCAACAGATGTCTCCACTCCTCAAGAGCCTCTTTCACCGCAAGGAGCTCTCGATTGCCGACGTCATAGTTCCGTTCGGCTGGGGTCAACCTGCGGGAAAAATAGGCACACGGGTGAAGGACCTTATCGGTCTTCCCGCTCTGGGACAGCACGGCTCCTATCCCTGAGTCCGAGGCGTCCACTTCAACCACTAACTGGCCACTAGGATCGGGCTGCACCAGAACAGGTGCAGACGAGAAGCGCCGTTTCAACTCCTTGAACGCGGCATCGCAACGATCCGACCAGGTGAAGGGGACTTTTGGTGAGGTCAGGGCTGTCAGGGGGCTAACTACCTGACTGTAGCCCTTAATGAACCTCCTGTAGAAATTAGCAAAGCCTAGGAATTGTTGCAACTTCCTACGGCTTGTGGGTTGGGGCCAGTCTCTCACCGCCGCAACCTTGGCCGGATCAGGAGCGACGGAGTGGAGGGAGATGATGAACCCCAGGAAGGACAAAGACGTGCGGTGGAACTCACACTTCTCGCCCTTCACAAACAGCCGTGCTCCCAACAACCGCTGCAGGACCTGATGTACATGCCGAACATGAGTCTCAGGATCCGGAGAAAAGATGAGTATATCGTCTAGATATACGAAGACGAACCGGTGCAGGAAATCCCGCAAGACATCATTAACTAATCGTGAACGTCGCGGGGGGCGTTTGTGAGGCCGAACGGCATGACCAGGTACTCAAAGTGACCTAAGGGGGTGTTTAAATGCGTCTTCCATCTGTCTCCCTTCCGGACCCGACCAGGTGATACGCATTCTAAGATCGAGCTTAGTGAATATTCGGGCTCCATGCAGGGGTGTTGAACACGAATCCCACAGGGGCAACGGGTATCGGTTGCGAACCGTGACTACGTTCAGCCCCCTATAATCCATGCATGGACGAAGTCCGCGTATTTTTACCACAAAAAAGAAACCTGCGCCCATCGGGGAGGTGGAATTCCGGATCAACCCGGCAGCTAATGAGTCCCGGATGTAGGTCTCCATTGATTCGCGCTCAGGCCGTGAGAGGTTGTACAGCCTACTGGACGGGAACTCACTGCCTGGAACCAAATCAATGGCACAATCATACGGACGGTGGGGGGGGAGTGTGAGAGCCAGATCCTTGCTGAACACGTCGACAAGGTCGTGGTACTCCACCGGCACCGCCCCCAGATTAGGCGGGACTCTGACCTCCTCCTTAGCTTGGGAGCCGGGAGGAACCGAGGAACCTAGACACACCCGATGGCAGGTCTCGCTCCACTGAACCACTACCCCGGACGGCCAATCAATCCGGGGATTGTGCTTCAACATCCAGGGAAATCCTAAAACCACACGGGAGGTGGCCTGAGTCACAAAAAACTTGATCACCTCCCGGTGATTTCCTGACACCACCAGAGTTACAGGTGGTGTCTTATGCGTGATCGGAGGGAGTAGGGAGCCATCTAGTGCCCGAACCTGTACGGGCAAGGTAAGCGCCACCAGAGGGAGCCCTATCTCCCTGGCCCATCTGCTGTCCAGCAGATTCCCCTCAGAGCCCGTGTCCACCAGTGCTGGGGCCTTCAGGGTTGAGTCCTCATAAAGGATCGTAACTGGGAGTTGTGTGGCAATGTGGGTGTGTCCCACGTGAATGTCTCGGCCCACCCCTAGCCCAGTTTCTAGGGGCGGGCGTTGGAGTTTAACCGCTCGGGGCAGTCTCTCATATGGTGCTCTATTGCACCACAAACAAAACAAGCTCCATGGGCCCGTCTCCTCTGTGCATCTGGTGCCCTAAATGTTGCCCTACTCGTGTCCATAGCTTCGTCAGTAGGGGGAGCTGTGGCCCCACGGAGCGCAGGGGCCGTGGAGCGTGGGGAAGGTGGAGCGCGGTCGGAACCGGAAGGGAGAGGGACGGCGCGTGCCTGGCCACGCCCTTCCTCTCGTTCCCGCCGACGTTCTTCTAACCGGTTGTCTAACCGTATGACAAGATCGATGAGCCCATCTAAATCCCGCGGTTCGTCCTTAGCCACCAGGTGCTCCTTAAGAACCAAAGACAGTCCGTTTACAAAGGCGGCGCGGAGGGCAGTGCTATTCCAGCCGGACCTCGCAGCCGCAATGCGGAAGTCGACTGCATAGGCAGCTGCGCTCCGACGCCCCTGTTTCATTGACAGTAGCACGGTTGAAGCGGTTTCGCCTCTATTAGGGTGATCGAACACGGTTCTGAGCTCCCTTACAAACCCATCATATGTCAGAAGGAGCCGTGAATTCTGCTCCCGAGTCCTGTAGCCCAAGCGCGTGCCTCACCGCGAAGCAGGTTATGACATAAGCTACTTACTAGCATCAGTCGCGTACATGACGGACGCTGTGCGAAGGACGAGCGACACTGCATAAGAAAATCCGCGCACGTCTCCACACAGCCTCCGTATGGCTCTGGGGGGCTTATGTATGCGTCGGGAAGGTGGGAGGGGTCGTTGAAACAACCAGTGGAACGTCTCTTGTTACGTACAGGGTCTACGGGCGGGAGGAGCCGCAGCGGCGCCCGGAGGGCAACGCTTCCACCTGCGCGGCGAGAGCCTCCACCCTGCGGTTCAGGAGGACGTTCTGCTCGGTCATTAAATCTAACCGAGTCGTGAAAGCGGTTGAGGATCCGCTGCAAACTCACCGATTACCCCTCTGCGGACGCCTGCGCGTCCTGTTCTTCCATTGACGTTCAACAGCCGGTTGACGCCCTCGGGATCCATGACGTTGGCGAGATATCCTGTTGTGAAAGTGTAGGAACACGGACCCACAACAGGGGCGCAAATGAACGGCAATGGAGGAATCAATAACACTGTCTTTACTGTTGTGAAAAAGGCACAACAAATACAACCGATTCCAATATGGAGATCGAGTCTAATTACAACGGTGTCGTGTGGGCAGGCTCGACGATAGGAGACGCTGTCCAAGTCGAACCGGAACACAACCCGATTTCCTCTGCCACCGAAACCCGGGAATACTGGAGCCACCAAGTCCCGAATTCCAGGTGGCCACTGCCTCCGCTCGTCGGACTCGGTACTGCTGGCAGGAAACAGAAACAGTCAGGTGTGGATGCGGCTGCACCCAGGCAACACGGAGGGTTGGAGAGTCCACCTCCACCTCTCGCAACAATAATCAAGAAATGTAGGAAGGTGAGTACTTATCCAAACGCTGTCTGGTAGTCAGCTGTCCTACAGATAATCACAAGAACACAGTAAAGTCACACGTATGTGTAGGCTGAGTTTGTACCTCTTTGGTAGGCGATATCTCGGCAAAGGAGGTGGAGATGCCGTCCTGCTGATATACCTCCTATTGATTGGGATCAGCTGTCTCCAGTGATGGTGACAGCTGTCACCCTGGCTGCTCCCGTAAGGCGGCCAGCGCCCTCCGGTGCCTGGAGCCCGCACTCCAGCAGGGCGCCTCTATGTGTGGTGGGCCAGCAGTACCTCCTCTTCAGCGGCCCACACACAACAGAGGAATGGTCTATTTGAAGAGTTTCAGGTCAGGTTTTAGAATTCAGTCATAGTACAGAAACAGCATTAGTGAAGGTTACAAATGGATCTTCTTATGGCTCCTCGGACAGTGGACTCATCTCTGTGCTGTTCTGTATAGACCTCAGTGCTGGCTTTTGATACTGTTGACCATAAAATTTTATTACAGAGATTAGAGCATGCATAGGCATTAAAGGGCACTGCGCTGCGGTGGTTTGAATCATATTTGTCTAATAGATTACAATTTGTTCATGTTAAATGGGGAATCTTCTTCACAGACTAAAGTTAATTATGGAGTTCCACAAGGTTCTGTGGCTAGGACCAATTTTATTCACTTTATACATGCTTCCCTTAGGTAGTATTATTAGGACGGTATTGCTTAAATTTCATTGTTACGCAGATGATACCCAGGCTTTATCTATCCATGAAGCCAGAAGGACACACACCAATTAGCTAAACTGCAGGATTGTCTTACAGACATAAAGACATGGATGACCTCTAATTTCCTGCTTTTAAACTCAGATAAACTGAAGTTATTGTACTTTGCCCCACAAATCTTAGAAACATGGTGTCTAAGCCAGATCCTTACTCTGGATGCATTACCCTGACCTCTAGTAATACTGTGAGAAATCTTGGAGTCATTTTTGATCATGGATATGTCATTCAAAGCGCATATTAAACAAATATGTAGGACTGCTTTTTTGCATTTACACAATATCTCTAAAATCAGAAAGGTCTTGTCTCAGAGTGATGCTGAAAAACTAATTCATGCATTTATTTCCTCTAGGCTGGACTATTGTAATTCATTATTATCAGGTTGTCCTAAACGTTCCTAAAAAGCCTTCAGGTTAATTCAAATGCTGCAGCTAGAGTACTGACGGGGACTAGAAGGAGAGAGCATATCTCACCCATATTGCCTCTCTTCATTGGCTTCCTGTTAATTCTAGAATAGAATTTAAATTCTTCTTCTTACTTATAAGGTTTTGAATAATCAGGTCCCTCTTATCTTAGGGACCTCGTAGTACCATATCACCCCAATAGAGCGCTTCGCTCTCAGACTGCAGGCTTACTTGTAGTTCCTAGGTTTGTAAGAGTAGAATGGAGGCAGAGCCTTCAGCTTTCAGGCTCCTCTCCTGTGGAACCAGCTTCCCAATTCAGATCAGGGAGACAGACACCCTCTCTACTTTTAAGATTAGGCTTAAAACTTTCCTTTTTGCTAAAGCTTATAGTTAGGGCTGGATCAGGTGACCCTGAACATCCCTTAGTTATGCTGCTATAGACGTAGACTGCTGGGGGTTCCCCATGATGCACTGTTTCTTTCTCTTTTTGCTCTGTATGCACCACTCTGCCATTAATCATAGTGATCGATCTCTGATCCCTCCACAGCATGTCTTTTTCCTGGTTCTCTCCCTCAGCCCCAACCAGTCCCAGCAGAGGACTGCCCCTCCTGAGCCTGGTTCTGCTGGAGGTTCTTCCTGTTACAAGGGAGTTTTTCCTTCCCACTGTAGCCAAGTGCTTGCTCACAGGGGGTCATTTTGACCGTTGGGGTTTTACATAATTATTGTATGGCCTTGCCTTACAATATAAAGCGCCTTGGGGCAACTGTTTGTTGTGATTTGGCGCTATATAAAAAAATTGATTGATTGAACATACAGCTCAATATAATAAGGTGTGAGGGACACCACATTTACTGACTGTATAAATGTTAGTCACAAAACCAAACGTACCTCAGGAAGTGTGCTGACGAGCGTGAGACCTCACCCCCTCCTCTTTCACAGACCATGCATCAAACCCTGGACGTTCTCTGCATCCACTGATGGGAGATGGCTCTAGAGACGACGATCTCACCTGTCTGGTCACAAGGTCGAGTCTCTGGCCAATACACACTGTGTACTCCAGTCTTAAATGCCACCATGTTCCAATCCATGTAGATGCACCACAGCTGTGAGTCCTGACGAGCCGCAGGTGATCAGCCTCAGGTGATCTAGGGTGAGGTCCTGATAAACTCAGCTACACAGCCACTCAGTCCCAAATGCGCACCACCTGGGAGGAAACCAAAAGCCGAAACAGAAGACACACAAAAGCCAGCCAGCACGCCAGCCACACAGACCGCGCTTGGAGTCTTTGTGGCAGTTATGGACGAGGCTCTTTGTTTACACTGATGGTAAAGCTGTTCATTCTTATTGGCAGAAAGCCTTCAATTCCTGGGCTGTCTTGCATGAACTGAATGTTTGAGATCTCCCCAGAGTGGCTCAATGATATTGAGGTCAGGGAGACTGAGATGGCCACTCCAGAACCTTCACTTTATTCTGCTGTAGCCAATGACAGGTCAACTTGGCCTTGTGTTTTGGATCCTTGTCATGTTGTAATGTTCAAGTACATCCTATCCACAGCTCAGGCTGTACAAATTTTCCTCCAGTATTTTCTGATAACATGCTGCATTCATCCTGCCATCAATTTTGACAAAGTTTCCTGTGTCTTTATAGCGAACACATCCCCAAAATATCAGCAATTCACTTCTGTGCTTCACAGTAGGAAGGGTATACCTTTCATCATAGGTCTTGTTTACTCCTCTCCAAATGTAACATTTATGGCTGTGGCCAAAAGTTTCTATTGTGGTCTCATTACTCCAAATGACTGTTCTCTGTGCTGTTCAGCATATTGTAACTGGGATACTTAATGCATTTGCGCAGTAAGTAATGGCTTTCTGTGGCGACTTGGACCATAAAATCCATTTTTCTTCCAGTGCCTCCTTATTGTGCATCTGTGAAACGGCCCATACCATGTTTTTTTTCAGAGATTTCTGTATTTCGCTGAAGTTATTTGTGGGTTTTTCTTTGCATCCGAACGATTTTTCTGCCAGGTGTTGCTGAAATTTTTGTTGGTCTACCTGACCGTCGGTTGGTTACACAGAATCTCTCATTTTCCCACTTTTAATTAGAGTTTGAACACGTGATTGACATTCCAGTCCCTGGATTCTTTTTATATCCCTTTCCTGTTTTATACAGTTCAGTTTCTTTGTTTGACAAGTCTTTTTCTTTCCCTGTGACTCAGAAACCAAAAACGTCAGTGCAGCACTGGATGAAAGATCTAAGGATCTGTCAGGAGCCCAGAAACTCACTGACCTTTAATACACACACACTGATTACAAGATGAACGGTTTTCTGAATTATTGCCTGAAATTGAAGAATTTCTGAAATGTTCAAACAATGCTGATTATGTACAGGTGGTAGACAGTCAGTGGCTCTTGGATTTAGCCTTTCTTACCGATCTGACTGACAAGATCAAGGACAAACACATCATCAACATAATCAGCTCCGTGAACACATTTAAAAGCAAGTTACGGCTGGCAACTCAGCTCTACTGTCTGAACTACAACCCTGGCAAAATTATGTAATCACCCGGCCTCGGAGGATGTTCATTCATTCACCCTCCACAGTGTTCCTCAGCGGGGGCAGAGATTCAACCAGGCATCTTTATATTATTGTCTTTTAAACTTATTTTATATCAAACATGGCACTTGATGAAGCAGGGCTGGTAGGCGCTTTAGGCGCTAATTTAGTTTCTTTCTGCAGAGTACAACGAAATCTACAACCCCTGGCAAAAATTATGGAATCACCAGCCTTGGAGGATGTTCATTATTTGTTTAATTTTGTAGAAAAAAAGCAGATCCACAGACATGACACAAAACTAAAGTCATTTCAAATGGCAACTTTCTGGCTTTAAGAAACACTATAAGAAATCAGGAAAAAAAAATTGTGGCAGTCAGTAATGGTTACTTTTTTAGACCAAGTAGAGGGAAAAAAAATATGAGATCACTCAATTCTGAGGAAAAAAATTATGGAATCATGAAAAACAAAAGAACGCTCCAACACATCACTAGTACTTTGTTGCACCACCTCTGGCTTTTATAACAGCTTGCAGTCTCTGAGGCATGGACTTAATGAGTGACAAACAGTACTCTTCATCAATCTGGCTCCACCTTTCTGTGATTGCTGTTGCCAGATCAGCTTTGCAGGTTGGAGCCTTGTCATGGACCATTTTCTTCAACTTCCACCAAAGATTTTCAATTGGATTAAGATCCGCACTATTTGCAGGCCATGACATTGACCCTATGTGTCTTTTTGCAAGGAATGTTTTCACAGTTTTTGCTCTATGGCAAGATGCATTATCATCTTGAAAAATGATTCATCATCCCCAAACATCCTTTCAATTGATGGGATAAGAAAAGTGTCCAAAATATCAACGTAAACTTGTGCTTTATTGATGATGTAATGACAGCCATCTCCCCAGTGCCTTTACCTGACGTGCAGCCCCATATCATCAATGACTGTGGAAATTTACGTGTTCTCTCAGGCAGTCATCTTTATAAATCTCACTGGAACGGCACCAAACAAAAGTTCCAGCATCATCACCTTGCCCAATGTAGATTCGAGATTCATCACTGAATATGACTTGCATCCAGTCATCCACAGTCCACGATTGCTTTTCCTTAGCCCGTTGTAACCTTGTTTTTTCTGTTTAGGTGTTAATGATGGCTTTCGTTTATCTTTTCTGTATGTAAATCCCATTTCCTTTAGGCGGTTTCTTACAGTTCGGTCACAGACGTTGACTCCAGTTTCCTCCCATTCGTTCCTCATTTGTTTTGTTGTGCATTTTCGATTTTTGAGACATATTGCTTTGTTTTCTGTCTTGACGCTTTTATGTCTTCCTTGGTCTACCAGTATGTTTGCCTTTAACAACCTTCCCATGTTGTTTGTATTTGGTCCAGAGTTTAGACACAGCTGACTGTGAACCAACATCTTTTGCAACATTGCATGATGATTTACCCTCTTTAAGAGTTTGATAATCCTCTCCTTTGTTTCAGTTGACATATCTTGTGTTGGAGCCATGATTCATGTCAGTCCACTTGGTGCAACAGCTCTCCAAGGTGTGATCACTCCTTTTTAGATGCAGACTAACGAGCAGATCTGATTTGATGCAGGTGTTAGTTTTGGGGATGAAAATTTACAGGGTGATTCCATAATTTATTCCTCAGAATTGAGTGAGTCCATATTTTTTTCCCCTCTGCTTGGTCTAAAAAAGTAACCATTACTGACTGCCACAATTTTTTTTCCTGATTTCTTATAGTGTTTCTTAAAGCCAGAAAAGTTGCCATTTGAAATGGACTTTAGTTTTGTGTCATGTCTGTGATCTGCTTTTTTTCTACAAAATTAAACAACTGAAATGAACATCCTCCGAGGCCGGTGATTCCATAATTTTTGCCAGGGGTTGTATGAGAGACTAGCTTCCTCCTCTCAGTGCTAGAAGTCCAGCTATTGTAGGGAACAACTTTTCCAACTTGAATTAGGAATTGTATTTTGTGGGTTGTTTGCTGTTGTGTTGTTACAGGCCAGTCTTAGGCCTACTTGTGCTTATTCTTTGCACCATGCACATTTACTTTAATAATGTGTTATTATTATTGTTATAAACTTTATCTTTGTGCCAGAAAATTGCATTGTTATATTGGTACACAATATATTGTGGCAACGCTATGGATTTTGATATGGCTTGCTAGATCTCGATACACTTTCAACTTTAAAGGTAGGTCTTGCTTAAAAAAGGTTGGGCACCCCTGATGTAGATTGACCACATAATTACCCTTAAGAGGTATATTTTGGCAAAACAGCTATGAAGAGGATGAAGAGTGGAAAGGCAGCTGGTCCAGATGACATTCCAGTGGAGGCATGGAAATATTTAGGAGAGATGGCAGTGGAGTGTCGAACCACATTGTTTAATAAAATCTTGGAAAATGAGAGGATGCCTATGGAGTAGAGGAAAAAATGTGTTGTTTAGATTGTTAATTAAAACTCACGCAATTGTTGCTCTTTTTGACACAACAGAATGGGGCACGGGTGCTCTTGAAGCAGGGACGATCTCACTGTGAAACAAGCAAACTAACTGCTCTGTGTCACCATACCACTGGCAGTGCAGGAATTTCATTTTGCTTTGTCTGTTGTCTTTTGAAAAACATCACCTATTTTCTCCACCGTTCATATCAATATATAGTATCACTGGCAGTATTGTTGATTGTTCAACACATCAATCATTTTAAGTGTTTGGTTTTATCCCCCACTAAACACATGTCCCTTATGCAATGGTTCTGTACCCTATCCCCCAGGTTTTTAGCTACTGATCTAGTTAGTTTGTTGCAGGCACAAATCTCTCAGTCTGATTTGACAGATACGTTTATTAGTAGTACTATGAGCCCAAACTGCTGTTGACAAGTCATTTTAAGGCATTGCTCTCACTGCCTCCGATGCGCTTACCGAGTCTGCGAGCTAGGTAAATGCCACAGCAGGCCACTCACACCGCCCCCCTGTCTGCTGTGCGGAGCTGCGGCCAACTCAGGCAACAGGTCCAGAGGACTACGCTCGCTGTTTGATGCAGAGCGCTCCCGGCAGCCTGCAAGGATAGACTTCTTTGCGGAAAAATCCGCAGCGCCGCAGAGTCTCGGTAACAGCAGTTGCAGAGCTCCATGGCCACTGAGAGAGGTTTATATCTTTTTAATGACTTGGATTCTCTGTGGGTCCCGCATCCATACCCCACAACGGTAACACCGGAGGCAGTGTGCGGGAGGGGTAAGTCCTACACAAATTGCACAATTCTGGCAGCAACCTGATGAATTCATTGACTAGGCCATTCCAACAGGTCAGGTCTGGGAGCATGTGCATGTGCATGTGGTATGCATTGGGGCATCCACCATATTACAGAATCCTATTAGTTGTCTGCTTGGATGGCAACCATCCAAGCAACCATGTATTTGCCACCACCAGGTGAAATGAACATCACCTTGGCCTTCTCCAGCCACTGGGGTCGTCAACACTGAGGTGCCTGAATGTGGATCAGGTCCAGAGGCACTACATGGCCAATATGTCGTAGTTGAGATCTCTTCACAATGTAAATGATAGTCCTCTTCTTTGTCTTCTGAAGTAGCCCTTTGTTTGACAAAAAGTCGTTCCAGTGGTGCCCAAGGATCTTCCGAAGAGCCTAAGTACCAAAGACATCTCCATTCCATTAGGACAGGAAGCAACAAGACCATAAAGGCCTGGGCCTGCTTTATTATTAGCATAGCATTAGCAGATATTGGCATTGCCAAACACCTCTGTCCGGCGACCTCACAACTCCATGAGCTCTTCACAGGCAGCATCTCTTGATCTCAAAGGCAGAGGACTGTGAGATACGAATGTCACTCCTGAGATAATGTCTCTACGAGTTCAACACTTTCACCACATACAGACACGCTTTTGATGGCTGAGTCCAGGAAAGCATTTAAAGCTTGGACCTTAGTCTTAAACCAGTACCGTCACAAAACTCTGATTCCTCACTCATGTTCAAGCACTGGAATCAGGGTATCCATTGATTCTGCAAAGATCACTGCATGATCTATGAGGTCTGACCCGTGCACTATACCACCTAAACAACTGCACATATCTGTAGATATGATGTCATATCTCAAGAACTGCTGGCTGTGTGGTCTAAATTTTGACATCAAATTATTTGCAAGGCACAAGATTTCAACAGAATGCTTTGTCAGAAATTCATGTGTTACCGTGGTAATGGCTAAAAACCACAAAATTCACCTGCTACTCCAAGCTCACTAACCACTGAGTTTTGACGGCAGATGATGGGCTGAAGTCACTCAGAGAGGGTTAAATCCAGTGGGTCTGCAAAATTACTCAGCTGAAAAGATAAAGTTAATATAATGTGAAGAAACCCATTTGAATATCTTTGACTTTATGATGAAGGGAAAAAGGTAAACAGTTTATACAGTGCATCCAGAAAGTATTCAGTATTTCTGCATTTCATTATGTTTCAGCCTTATTCCAAGATGGTTGATGATTTTTTTTTTTTATTCTGCACACCCCACAATAAAAAGGAGGGGGGGGGGTTTTAGATGTTTGCAAATGTATTAAAATAAAACAAAATAAAACCCTAAGAAATCACATGTACATAAGTATTCACAGTCTTTGCCATGAATCTCAAAATTGAGCTCAGGTGCATCCTGTTTCCACTGATCATCCTTGAGATGTTTCAATAGCTTAATTTTAGTCAACCTGGGGTAAATTCAGTTGATTGGACATGATTTGGAAAGACACACACACCTGTCTACATATAAGGTCCCATAGTTGACAGTGCATGTCAGAGCACAAACCAAGCATGAAATAATAGGAGTTGTCTGTAGACCTCCGAGACAGGATTGTTTTGAGGCACAAAACTGGAGAAGGGTACAGAAACATTTCTGCTGCTTTGAAGGTCCCAATGAGCACAGTGGCCTCCATCATCTGTAAATGGAAGAAGTTCAGATCCACCAGGACTTTCCTAGAACTGGCTGCCCGTCTCTGAGTGATCGGGGAGAAGGGCCTTTGTCAGGGATGTGACAAAGACCTCGAGGGTCACTCTGTCAGAGCTCCTGCATTCCTCTGTGGAGAGAGAAGAACCTTCTAGAAGGACAACCATCTCTGCAGCAATCCACCAATCAGGCCTGTATGGTAGAGTGGATAGATGGAAGACACTCCTTAGTAAAAGGCACATGGCAGCCCACCTGGAGTTTGCCAAAAGGTACCTGAAGGACTCTCAGACCATGCGAAACAAAATTCTCTGGTCTGATGAGAGAAAGATTGAACTCTTTGGTGTGAATGCCAGGTGTCATGTTTGGAGGAAATCAGGTACCATCCCTACAGTCAAGCGTGGTGGTGGCAGCATCATGCTGTGGGGATGTTTTTCAGCAGCAGGAACTGGGGGACTAGTCAGGATTGAGGGAAAGAGCGCTCTTGACCTCAGATTGGGGCGACGGTTCGTCTTTCATCAGGACAATAACCCTCAGCACACAGCCAACATATCAAAGGAGTGGCTTCAGGACAACTCTGTGAATGTACTTATATACATGTGATTTCTTAGTTTTGTTTTTTTTTTAATAAATTTGCAAAAAATAAAAATAAAACAACCCTTTTTCATGTTGTCATTATGGGGTGTTGGGAGTATAATTTTGAGGGAAAAAATGAACTTACTCCATTTTGGTATAAGACTGGAACATACTAAATTGTGAAAAAAGTGAAGCGCCGTGAATACTTTCCAGATGCACTGGTATAATTTGACAATTTGACACCAAATTCAAGACGGTTCAACCAGTCCAGCGATCTGATTTGGGAGGATGACTTGCAGTGTAAGACTGGTCTCTCAATCTCTTTTGCATTTGCGCACACGCGCGCGCGCGCACACACACACACACACACACACACACTACAATTAGTGGTGTCTTTGCCCAGAGGCAGTGAGTCTTGGTAATAACTACTTGTTGATGTTTTCCAAAGCGTTCTAATAGAAAGAATAAATAGAGCCTAACCTCTTAAGTGAGTGATAACACAACAATGGTGGAGTGACCGTGAAATACACCCTGCTCAGAGTGCCGCTCTCACTGAACCAACATCTCTGCTATTTTCACATTGTGGGACAGCTCGCCCACAGACTGAGCTCGCCGGACTACTTTCGGCACCCTGCTCAGCGTGCCACTCTTGTTTTCTGCGACGACGCACAGAATGTGTCTCTTCCCAGATAGATCTCTTTCAGTGCAGCTTCTTGTTCTGACTTTAACACGAAGTTAACACCCAAGTCTTTCATTGTCGACTGTAAATGGTAATCAAACCATTCCAATCGTATCTTTCCAAACTTTTCCACATCAAACTCCATCGTGTCAATGTTTACAGTGTGCTTGAGCAATAACAGGTGAAGTTGCTCATAAACTTTAAGTTTCTTAAACATTTATTATGGTCACTCTTAAAACTTCAGTTATCTTGATAATTTTATTACTGGTAAATTTTAGAATTAATTTAGATGAGATATACTCATTATCTCACAGGAATATATCACAATTATCTGGGAACTACTTTTTGTGCAGGAATTGTGGGCGCGTACTAACACAGAATATACAGAAACTGGATAGTTGATCGGCCATAACAAGAGCGTCCACTTTTAGCTTGCCATAAGCTAAGCTAGTGGGCGCTCATGGGAGTGTGCGTGAAGTATTCAGCGTGGAGCCAATCAGGAGAGTCCTCATGGAGATCTCTTCTTTAATTTCACTCCTTTCTCTCTAGCTTCCCGTAAGCTAATCAGCACTGTTTGAAATTCACTCTCTTATTGCAATAACCATCTATTCTCAATGGCCACCTTAATGGACGAGGTATGAGTATACTGACTAAATACCTCAAAATGAACAGACACTGGATGTTTTAAATAAGTACTGTATACATGTCTGTGATCACTAAATTACCTTTTGTTTCCTTGCAGTGGCGGCGCCAGGAAATGTTTGTTGGGGGGGCTGAAAGGGGGCTGGAGTAAAAGTTGGAGGGGCTCCACAAAATGTAGTCGAAATGAACAATATATAGTAAATTGCTTTATAAATACCAAAGTATATGTTTTAGTCACTCGTGTTCCTCTAAAATGTGGTATCAGTGCACACATACGAGGTCTATTAGAAAAGTATCCGACCTTATTATTTTTTTCAAAAACCATATGGATTTGAATCACGTGTGATTACATCAGACATGCTTGAACCCTCGTGGGCATGCAAGAGTTTTTTCACGCCTGTCGGTTACGTCATTCGCCTGTGGGCAGTCTTTGAGTGAGGAGTTGTCCACCCGCTCGTCGATTTTTTCATTGTTTAGGAATGGCTCAGAGACTGTTGCTTTGTTTTGATAAAAATTTTTTCAAACTGAAGGCACAACTGAGTGGACACCATTCAATAAATTCAGCTGGTTTTCGGTAAAAATTTTAACGGCTGATGAGAGATTTTGGTCTGGTAGTGTCGCTTTAAGGACGGTCCACGGCACCTGATGGCGATCTGTGCTTCGAGTCGGCAGCGTCTCGCCGTTTCAAGTTGAAAACTTCCACATTTCAGGCTCTGTTGACGCAGTAAGTCGTCAGAGAACAGAGAACTTTCAGAAGAAGTCGGCATGAGGAGTTTATTCGGACATTCCATTGTTACGGTCATTTTGTAATGAAAGAACGTGCGAGGCAGAGTCGCATGTCGGGCTGGACCCGACCGCGGTGGGGTCCGCGGCAGGAAAAACACCTCCGTTGGAAATCTTAACGGGCAAGTTGGAACATGCCCAAGCTGTTAAACATTTCTCAGTTACTCACTTGGTTGAAAAGCCATTAAAAGCCGCCTGAATTCTACAATGGTTTTCAACACTGAGGTGTTTTTCCTGTCGCGGCACACACAGATTTGCCGAGTCGTCACGGAAAACGACTCGGCGAATTTGCGCGTACGTCTTTCATTAAAAAAATGTCCTTAAACAGTGGAATGTCCACATAAATTCCTCATGCCGGCCTCTTCTGAATCTTCTCTGTTCTCTCACGATGTCCTGGGTGAATTAAGCCTTAAATTAGGATGTTTTCAGCTCGAAACAGGCCGACGACAAGCGCCTGTAAGCGCTGCAGGACGTCCCCTCCGTGGGAAGTCCTTACACCGACAGAAACACCCCATAATCTCTCATCAGCCGTTAAACTTTTCACAGAAAACCAGCTTAATTTCTCGAATAGTGTCCACTCGGATATTCCTCACAGGTCCAGAAAAAATTTTGATAAAGCAACGCGCGCCGTCTCGAGCAGCGTGTGAAACAAAGGAATTCAGCCGAGAGGGCGGGACCACATCTCACTCAAGGCCTGCCCACAGGGAAATGACGTCACCGGTGACTGGTGACTGGTGACTGGTGTCTGACGGTGTACAGTTCTGGTTATTATCTGAATCTGTTATTATCTGATTATCTGAGTTATTAAGTGCGTCCGGCTTGAATTCGTCTGCAGGTTTTGACGTTCGCTTGGGCGAAATACACTATGGATTTCCCTCAAATTATGTATGTTCCCACAAAATAAAAATTCCCCAAAATTTTAATGGGTTCTAATATGGTGTAGTTTATATATTAAACTTCAGACTATATTTTATCTATTGAAGATTGCCAGCATTCTAGCTTTAAGTGAATAAAATAAGTTTTATGAAGAAAGAATTCCTTGATGGAAAAATGGTCACAAATTGTGTGACCATTTTTCACACTGTGGAGAGTAAATAAGATTATTAAGTGGCATTCAATATTGAACAGTACATATCACTCACTCATTCCCTCACTCATCTTCAACCGCTTATCACTAAATATACTTTTAGTGCCAAAAGGAAAGACAAAAGGTCAATACTCACCTTGAATACGTCCCTTTGACGTCAAACGAAGTTAAAATCTTGATGTGGTCTTTCAAAAAACTTGACTATTGTTTTTTAAACGTTTCAAAAATGAAAATGTTCATGCATATTTATGTGTTGAAAAAGTTTGAGGAAGTGGTGTTTTGTGGCTATATGGTTATTTCTAATTCAGTTAAGTTCAGTTTCTTTATAAAGCCCCAAGTGGTGCATTAAGTTACTTCAAAGCACAGTACAGAAGTACAGACTAGACCTTTCCCAACCCACGAACAAGCACATTGTGGTAACTGTGTTTACTTTGTCATTTTAGTATTTTTCTTTTACCACTGATAAATGTATTTTCTTTGAACTGATTTAAAGTCATTTTGAAATGCACTCTATCATCTTGCTTATACTATCAGTCAAAGGTTTGGACACACTTTCCCGTTCAAGTGTGTCCAAACCTTTGACTGGTAGTGTATGTCTCACACTCTGAATTACCTGCATATCTAAAAAAATAAACTTGCCTTTCCTAAAATGTGTCTTAAAAAGCAGAATGTGACCATCCAAGGTCAACAGAAATGTCCAATATCTTGGAGGTTTGAAATAACTTGACATGCATGAATAATTGCACACATTTGTTTTATGAACACAATGGTCCTGACAGGAATAAGTCCGCTTTCGGGCACAGCTTTTGCTTTTGTCTTTCTTCTGCATTTCTTCTAATGCAGAGTTTTAGCTTTTTTTTTTTTTTTTTTTGACTGTGCACACCATCTCTTTCAGTGCCTGTCTCTGTCACGTATATGTGCATGCACATTCATTGTGCTCCTAAGTGCAGAGGCACAAAGTGACGATCTGTCTGAGTGTGTGGCATATCTGTTGTCCCAGGGAACCAATACCAGGTCAGCACTGTGAGGCCGGGGGCCTGTCTGCCTTTTTAGAGAGTCACAGAGCAATTCTTTGTGAAATAGACACCACTCGATTGACAGAGACACGACACAGCTGCACAGCTACAGCGCCGCTGACAAGTTGCACTTGTCATCATTTTAAGCTTGTTTCCTCAGACCCTCGTTCCTATGATATCAATGACATAGTATGTAGGTAGGTAGGTTGGTAGAGAGGTGTTAGGCCAACATGTGCTGCCAGAACAGCCTCAGTGTATCTTGCCATTGTTTTTACAAATCTCTGGGGACTGAAATGAAGGGATGAAACAGTATTTTTTCCAAAAGAGATTCCCTCGTTTGATGTTTTGATGACGGTGGAAGAGAACGCTGTTGAATACATTGGTCCAAAAGCTCTCACAAGTGTCCAACTGGGTTGAAATCTGCTAACTATAAAGGTCATAGCATATAGCCTGATCCATAAGTATTTGGACAGAGACATCATTATTTGTATTGTATTTTTGCTTTGTGACACCACCACACTGTAAAACATTAGAGCCTCATTTTGTCCACTTACAGCTTCTCTTTGTCTCAAAGACCTCTGACAAAGTCTACAAAATTAAACATTCAGTAATTCAATGTACTGAGTATCTGGACTTGTACCTTTTGACTGTATTTGGGCTTATGGATTATCAGTTCAAAAAAGAAAAAAAAGCAGATGGGACTGGAGGATGGCTGCTCAAGAACAAAAATTTTCCTTGGCCTAAGGGTTTGAAAAACTGCCTTCTTTAAAGCACTGTTGAATCATATACATAATCAAATATTTATGCACCGCAGATAGGTAATGTATGGTGGGATTCCAGCTAAAATAGACACTAAAAAAGTGGAATTTCGATAAACTTTTAAAAAAAATTGCTGTAATTTGTTACAACTATATTTATTTATTTTTTTCTCAAACTATGTTAATAATATGGTTGACACATTAAGTATAAATATACTTGTATGGAAAATAATACATTTGTGACAAATTACAATTTTTTTAAGTTAGTTTGTTTCACTTTTCCAGTGTAGACACTATGGGCCTGAACTACTAAGATCTCAGATAATGAGTGCAAGTCCATCTGTTCTTTTAAAAATGTACCCCTCTGGAACTTTTTATTAATTTTTTTCTGGACAGTGTGAATTTTGATTGTAAAATGAGGTGGGCTTCATAGATAATTGGCAAAGCTTCTGGGGAAAACCTGGTCTTGTTAGGAGAGACGGTATCCATCACACTTTGGATGGAGCAGCTCTCATTTCTAGAAATCTGGCCAATTTTCTTAAATCCTCCAAACCGTGACTATCCAGGGTTGGGACCAGGAAGCAGAGTTGTAGTCTTACACACCTCTCTGCAGCTTCTCTCCCCCTGCCATCCCCTCATTACCCCATCCCCGTAGAGACGGTGCCTGCTCCCAGACTACCAATAACCAGCAAAAATCTATTTAAGCATAAAAATTCAAAAAGAAAAAATAATATAGCACCTTCAACTGCACCACAGACTAAAACAGTTAAATGTGGTCTATTAAACATTAGGTCTCTCTCTTCTAAGTCCCTGTTGGTAAATGATATAATAATTGATCAACATATTGATTTATTCTGCCTTACAGAAACCTGGTTACAGCAGGATGAATATGTTAGTTTAAATGAGTCAACACCCCCGAGTCACACTAACTGTCAGAATGCTCGTAGCACGGGCCAAGGCGGAGGATTAGCAGCAATCTTCCATTCCAGCTTATTAATTAATCAAAAACCCAGACAGAGCTTTAATTCATTTGAAAGCTTGACTCTTAGTCTTGTCCATCCAAATTGGAAGTCCCAAAAACCAGTTTTATTTGTTATTATCTATCGTCCACCTGGTCGTTACTGTGAGTTTCTCTGTGAATTTTCAGACCTTTTGTCTGACTTAGTGCTTAGCTCAGATAAGATAATTATAGTGGGCGATTTTAACATCCACACAGATGCTGAGAATGACAGCCTCAACACTGCATTTAATCTATTATTAGACTCTATTGGCTTTGCTCAAAAAGTAAATGAGTCCACCCACCACTTTAATCATATCTTAGATCTTGTTCTGACTTATGGTATGGAAATAGAAGACTTAACAGTATTCCCTGAAAACTCCCTTCTGTCTGATCATTTCTTAATAACATTTACATTTACTCTGATGGACTACCCAGCAGTGGGGAATAAGTTTCATTACACTAGAAGTCTTTCAGAAAGCGCTGTAACTATGTTTAAGGATATGATTCCTTCCTTATGTTCTCTAATGCCATATACCAACACAGTGCAGAGTAGCTACCTAAACTCTGTAAGTGAGATAGAGTATCTCGTCAATAGTTTTACATCCTCATTGAAGACAACTTTGGATGCTGTAGCTCCTCTAAAAAAGAGAGCTTTAAATCAGAAGTGCCTGACTCCGTGGTATAACTCACAAACTCGTAGCTTAAAGCAGATAACCCATAAGTTGGAGAGGAAATGGCGTCTCACTAATTTAGAAGATCTTCACTTAGCCTGGAAAAAGAGGTTAGACTCTTTCTCTCCGATTGTTCTGTCTGAGTTATTTTCATTAGTTACTTCATCCAAACCATCAACATGTTTATTAGACCCCATTCCTACCAGGCTGCTCAAGGAAGCCCTACCATTATTTAATGCTTCGATCTTAAATATGATCAATCTATCTTTGTTAGTTGGCTATGTACCACAGGCTTTTAAGGTGGCAGTAATTAAACCATTACTTAAAAAGCCATCACTTGACCCAGCTATCTTAGCTAATTATAGGCCAATCTCCAACCTTCCTTTTCTCTCAAAAATTCTTGAAAGGGTAGTTGTAAAACAGCTAACTGATCATCTGCAGAGGAATGGTCTATTTGAAGAGTTTCAGTCAGGTTTTAGAATTCATCATAGTACCGAAACAGCATTAGTGAAGGTTACAAATGATGTTCTTATGGCCTCGGACAGTGGACTCATCTCTGTGCTTGTTCTGTTAGACCTCAGTGCTGCTTTTGATACTGTTGACCATAAAATTTTATTACAGAGATTAGAGCATGCCATAGGTATTAAAGGCACAGCGCTGCGGTGGTTTGAATCATATTTGTCTAATAGATTACAATTTGTTCATGTAAATGGGGAATCTTCTTGAGGTCTTGTCTCAGAGTGATGCTGAAAAACTAATTCATGCATTTATTTCCTCTAGGCTGGACTATTGTAATTCATTATTATCAGGTTGTCCTAAAAGTTCCCTAAAAAGCCTTCAGTTAATTCAAAATGCTGCAGCTAGAGTACTGACAGGGACTAGAAGGAGAGAGCATATCTCACCCATATTGGCCTCTCTTCATTGGCTTCCTGTTAATTCTAGAATAGAATTTAAAATTCTTCTTCTTACTTATAAGGTTTTGAATAATCAGGTCCCATCTTATCTTAGGGACCTCGTAGTACCATATCACCCCAATAGAGCACTTCGCTCTCATACTGCAGGCTTACTTGTAGTTCCTAGGGTTTGTAAGAGTAGAATGGGAGGCAGAGCCTTCAGCTTTCAGGCTCCTCTCCTGTGGAACCAGCTCCCAATTCAGATCAGGGAGACAGACACCCTCTCTACTTTTAAGATTAGGCTTAAAACTTTCCTTTTTGCTAAAGCTTATAGTTAGGGCTGGATCAGGTGACCCTGAACCATCCCTTAGTTATGCTGCTATAGACGTAGACTGCTGGGGGGTTCCCATGATGCACTGTTCTTTCTCTTTTTGCTCTGTATGCACCACTCTGCATTTAATCATTAGTGATTGATCTCTGCTCCCCTCCACAGCATGTCTTTTTCCTGGTTCTCTCCCTCAGCCCCAACCAGTCCCAGCAGAAGACTGCCCCTCCCTGAGCCTGGTTCTGCTGGAGGTTTCTTCCTGTTAAAAGGGAGTTTTTCCTTCCCACTGTAGCCAAGTGCTTGCTCACAGGGGGTCGTTTTGACCGTTGGGGTTTTACATAATTATTGTATGGCCTTGCCTTACAATACAAAGCACCTTGGGGCAACTGTTTGTTATGATTTGGCGCTATATAAAAAAATTGATTGATTGGTAATGTGATATTATGAATACCCCATTTAAAGGCTACTTGTAATAAATAAAATTATGATGGTGCCAATGAAAATTCTTTTTATGTTTTAAATCTTAAAAAGCTTAGTAGCCCTATAACATTAATTTACAAGTTAAACTGTCTTGAAATGTTTTACAGGTCATGGTGTAATTGAAATGAAACAATCAAGATGTGCTTGTACACAGTAAATTTTGCTGAGTAAAATATACTCTGCTGGGATGACATTTGGTCCCAGTCTAAATAGAGTAAAATACACTCTAATATAGAGTGAAATCAGCTCTACAGTCTTGTCAAATCAAGTGTTTCTACTCCAGTAAGAGTTGATTTTACATTGTGATAGAGTTGGTTTAGCACTGTAATAGAGTATATTTAACTCTCTTTGGACTGGGACCAAATGTTAATCAAGCAGAGTAAATTTTACTCTGCAAAATTTACTATGTAGTATAGACCTTCAGCTTTAATTCAATAGGTTTAACAAACAAACAACAACAACAAAAAAATCACTAACAATTTACAACCCCAATTCCAATGAAGTTGGGACATGGTGAAAAATGTAAATAAAAACAGAACACGATTTGCAAATCCTCTTCAACCTATATTCAATTGAGTACACCACAAACACAAGATATTTCATGTTCAAACTGATAAACTTTGTTGTTTTTGTGCAAATATTTGCTCATTTTGAAATGGATGCCTGCAACACGTTTCAAAAAAGCTGGGACAGTGGTTTGTTTACCACTGTGTTACATCACCTTTCCTTCTACAACACTCAATAAGCATTTGGGAACTGAGGACACTAATTGTTGAAGCTTTGTAGGTGGAATTCTTTCCCATTCTTGCTTGATGTATGACTTCAGTTGTTCAACAGTCCGGGGTCTCCGTTGTCATATTTTGCGCTTCATAATGTGCCACACATTTTCTATGGGCGACAGGTCTCGACTGTATGCAGGCCAGTCTAGTACGCACACTCTTTTACTATGAAGCCACGCTGTTGTAACACGTGCAGAATGTCGCTTGGCATTGTCTTGCTGAAATAAGCAGGGATGTCCCTGAAAAAGACGTTGCTTGTGTCAGGGCTTGTGGTGGGCTGGAACTGGAAGCAGTAGGAGACCAATCCAGACTCACAGGCATGGTTGGTTTAGATAAATAAAAGGCTTTATCTTGAAACCAGGCATTGGGTTCAGTACACAGGTAGTCAAACATAGGAGCAGAGGTATTAGACATGGTACAGGCTGGGAACCAGGCAGGGTTCGTTCACACGGCGTTGAGGTATAAAGCAGGCAAAAACAAAGGCAGAGTCAAAATACAGGCGGAGTTCAGGATACGGCAAGTCGGAGGTCGGAGCACAAAAGCAAGGTCAAAATACACAAGAACAAACTGGACAAAAACAAGATGCGAGAAAGTGAACAAAGTCAACAATCGAGCAGTGAACTGTGGAACTGTGAGGGTTTTTAAAGAGGAGCAAATTAATCAGGTTGATGTGAAGCAGGTGTGTGGAAGGTTCTGGAAAGAGATATGTTTAAGTGAACAAAGAAGAGGGAAGAAAGGCAAGAGAGTGTGGGAGGGCAAAACAAAGCAGTGCAAAGCAAGAGAAGTGAGTGACAGAAAAACTGTGAGAAACATGACATGCTCAAATAATAAATGTGAGCAAAACAAAAGGGGAAAATCTAAGAGCTAATGTGACAAATCAAAAAGGGGAAACCAAGAAAACTAATGAATAAAACTAAAACTAGAATGGAACTGGTACAATAAAAATGGCAAAACAAACTACTGATTGAACAGAAAACAAAACCGGTGACAACTGAATAATACAATAACTGGTAAATGGAACATAATCTGATAAGCAACATCGAAGACAGATAATAACAAAAACCTGTGACTAAGAATTATACAATAAATGTGATAAACAGAACTAAACTAAGACAAAAGAAACCTAAAGGACCATGACTGAACAAACACAAAAACCAACTATAGAATAAATAAATGTGAAACAAAATGATAAGATAAAAATGGAACCAGTGACTACATAGTAAGCAAAACAAAGCAAAGCAATAAACAGAACCAAACTGAGATTACAAGAGAAAGTATAAACACATGAAAACAAAAACCATAGAGGACATAAATTCGAAACCCAGACCTAAACCCTGAGCCAGGGTCAAGCATGACAGCTTGGATGGCAGCATGTGTTGTTCCAAAACCTGGATGTGCCTTTCAGAATTGTTGGTGCCATCACAGATGTGTACGTTGCCCATGCCATGGACACTAACATACCCCCATACCATCACAGATGCTGGCTTTTGAACTTTGCCCTAGTAACAATCTGGATGGTCTTTTTCCTCTTTTGTCCGGAGGACACAACGTCCATCATTTACAAAAACAACTTGAAATGTGGACTCATCAGACCACAGCACACCTTTCCACTTTGCATCTGGCCATTTCAAATGAGCTCAGGCCCAGAGAAGGCGGTGGTGTTTCTGGATGTTGTTGATGTATGGCTTTCCCTTTGCATGGTAGAGTTTTAACTTGCACTTGTAGGTGTAGCGATGAACTGTGTTAACTGACAATGGTTTTCTGAAGTGTTCCTGGGCCCATGTGGTAAGATCCTTTACACAATGATGTTTGTTTTTAATGCAGTGCCGCCTGAGGGATCAAAAGTCACGGGCATTCAATGTTGGTTTTCAGCCTTGCCACTTACGTGTAGAAAGTTCTCCAGATTGTCTGAATCTTCTGATTATATTATGGACTGTAGATGATGGAATCCCTAAATTCCTTGCAATTGAATTTTGAGAAACATTGTTCTTAAACTGTTGGACTAATTTTTCATGCAGTTGTTCACAAAGTGGTGATCCTCGTCCCATCTTTGCTTGTGAATGGCTGAGCCTTTTGGGGATGCTCTTTTTATACCCAATCATGACACTCACCTGTTTCCAATTAGGTGTTCTTTGAGCATTCATCAACTTTCCCAGTCTTTTGTTGCCCTGCCCCAACTTTTTTAAAATGTGTTGCAGGCATCCATTTCAAAATGAGCAAATATTTGCACAAAAACAACAAAGTTTATCAGTTTGAACATTAAATATCTTGTCTTTGTGCCCCAACGTCATTGGAACTGGGGTTGTAGGAATTATACCCATGTTTATACAGTAAAACTCACCTAAACTGGATACTTGCACTCACTGGACAAAAGCAAAACTCCCAGTGTTTTTGTATAGTTTTCCATGTAACAAACGTCAGATTTTGTATAACAAATTTTTGCTCACATCGGACAAAATGTCCTGACCCATCGCAATTATTTCCATTAAAAACCTCTTGCATGTACCGGACAGAGCAGTCTGGATGTGCCCAGTAACAGAGCTATGAAATGAAGTGCAGCACTGACACTAGCTGATTTGAGGAAAGTGGATACCGTATTTCCTTGATTACAAGCCCGGGCATTTATTTTTTTTCAAGCTGTGCTCAGACCTGGTGCCTAATCGAGGCAGGGCATAATTCAAGGCTGGCAATTATTAATAAAATGCTGCTTGCTGCTTGCATTGTAATATGGTGATTCACACATATCCCTGGGTGTGGCAAACCAAAGACAACGCTTTAGATCAGAGCCCTCTGCATCTCTGTGAACCCTCCCCGTAGCCTGATGTGCACATGTTAAACAACGGAGACCACAAGGGCTGTGATTTGTCACTTTTTCCGCTTTCACGCCTTCCTCTCCAGTCATATTTGAACATATTTTTTGCCTTCCGAATATATTTCGATCACGGCTCAAATACGTTTGGCAGAATAGTCCTCAAATATGACCAACTTTACAACAAGGAGTCAGAAAAAGACACTCAAATAACCAGGAATTCATGGAGGAAAACTGCATGTAGTGTAACATTGGTTTGGAGGTTGATGATTATATAACAAGTGGAGCTCGCTGAGGGATTTATTCATCCAGGAAAAGCCACTGTTCCTATGGTAAATTGCATTAAGACACAATGGATAACTTTAAAAGGCTCATGCACATATCATGTTGCATGGCAACAGAGTTGTAGAAGCATAAATAAGGCTTTCGGATTTTAAGGTACCACTCTGCAATTGACTTAGAAAAAAGAGTGACTCGATCAAATGTAAGCTTTTTAATACACATAATGCCCAGCACTTATTTAAGGCAGGCGTTTTTTTTTTTTCAGACGAAGTTTTGACCCGCCCATTATATGACTATTCAAGGTCAGTAGTTTAATCAAGGAAATACGTAAGCCTAATTGGTACTGGGGATTCCCCGTGGATCGTTCAGTGATCTATGGGGACTGCACAGGGGACTGAATGTAACTAATCTGTTACATACATATATATAATGGATTTTGTTCAGTTAATACATATAGCAGATTTTGTGTGGTTTATACATATAGCAGATTTCAATTATAAAGTAAGACCCTTTGGTTGCCCCCTTGTTTGGAGTCGGGGTCGCCAAAGCAAATCCAAGGTAGATCTGCATGTTGAAATGGCACAGGTTTTATGTCGGATGCCCTTCCTGGTGCAACTCCACATTACATGGAGAAATGTGGCAGGGGTAAAGTTTGAACTGGGAACCTTCCACACTGAAACCAAGTGCACTAACCACTTGGCCACCACCCCTCCTCCACAGATTTCAATTATAACGGACAAAATTTCACCTGAATCCATTATATGCAAAATTTACTGGACACAGTCCCTCCATTTTTTAGGATTATTGTTAATACAGATCATCACTTTTGCAGTCAGGTGTCTTGAAATAAGTCAGGGTTGGATTCATGAAGTCACTGAATATTGAACTGAATGCCTTTTATATGTCTTGAACTTCATTTACATCAGTAATTAAGAGATACAAACAGTATGGTAAATCTGTCTAGAGGAGGTAGTTCTCAAAAGCTGGGACTGAAGAAAGAGAGATAGTGAGGGAAGAGGAATTGTAGGCTTCTGTTGCTGTGATTAGAGAAATTTTGCAACTTTTTTCTGTTGCATAGAGCTTCATGGTGGAGTGGTACAGAGGAGTTGTTGTTTGCCTTTTTGTTTGCTCCTGTTTGTTCAGGGGCGCCACAACAGATCCAGCACAGGTTTGGCACAAGTTACTGGATGTCCTTCCTTATATAACTCCAGTTCAACCTGGAAAAATAGGATCAAGCTCAAACACAGCAGACTGGCTGCTTGTGGCACAGAGAAGGAATTTCTTAAAAAGAAGACATGGCATCCATAGTTTGCTGGATAGCAGATAGAAGACATAAACATACATTTGTTCTGTTTTGTTCCATGAAAAGGAAAAGGATTTTCCAGGTGCCCATCCACATGAGCTGCCTCTGATTTGGATCCTGGCATGGCCGTGCAGTGGATGACTGCTTGACGGTGCTTGTTTGCAGGGGTGCATGCGTGTTGACATAAGATTGTGTCACCCCACACCTTGTGTTTGCATTGGCCTCAAACAGAGAAAAGGAGGGTGTGGAGATCCATGCCCTGCAGTGTTGACATATTGAGAGGCGCTTGCATGTGCGTGCATGAGCATTAGGAACGAAGCAACAGTGGATTCTCTTCCCACCATCCAAATGATTTTCATTCTTTCAGCGTGTGAACTGAGACAAGACATTATCGCACATGCCAGGCAATGCTGCAAGGAGAAATGAGTTGCGTAGCCACAATGTTATGGTTCACACCATTCGATGAGGCGTTCACACGTTCCACACGGTGCGTCACTGCAAGTCTGTTGTGAAGCAAAATTAAATATTTAGTTTGTTCTTGCTGGCTCCACATTAATAAATGATATCCGCGCAATCACACGTTCATGTGCACATACACACACTGTGGTGAGTCCTTTTGATTGTCAGGTTGTAGAAAGCAGAGGAAGTGAGGCTGACAGGATTCTTAAAGTGGTGTTAACTGACTGACAGGCACACTATGCCCTCACTGAGAGGCTGGAAGATTTGGTTAACTCTTCCCAGGGCACACAGTGTCTGCTAGCAAGATTATGCAACAAATAATGAAATATTTATTATTGGAAACATCACCAAAATAATACTACAAGGGGGAAACATTTAATGTTGATGAGGATCACCATGCATGAAGGTGAAGAAGGGCAGCCCCTTCACATCCTCTGGAAACAGAGGTCTTAAACGGGAGATCAGTAGACATACATTTCATGTCTTATCATTTCTGAAGGTGGAATCTTCTATCATTAAGGAAAAAAAATGAAAATAGTACTCATAAAAGACCATTTCGATCTCTATTTCGATCATTGTCATTTGATTGTCATTTGCGCCTTGCCATCTACACTGATATGTACTCTATCACACCTTGTTTCTTGGCTGCTTGAGAGTTGTTTGATATCACTTCTGCATTTATCACCATGCGCAGAGGTGGGTAATCCCAGCTTCAGTGAGTAAACGTCCTACCACATATTTGCTCCATGATCCACTCGCTAAACCAGCTGATTCTAATTACTTTGACTGTTCATGCAGGGAGATGAGCTAATCAGTGGAATCACCCGTTTTAAGCACACAGGTATAAGCAAAACATGGTAGATCTTACACACCTATGATCATGAGCTTAGACTTCCCATCATACTGTACTTATTTTCAGTTGGCGACAAAAGCTTTGGCATCCACAAAGTGCTGCACATGGGTTTTATTTCTATAACAACAAAACAAACAACTCACCACGAGCTCACAGTGGGACAGCAACATAAACACAACAATCACAAGCAAAAGTTCATGCCATTTCATTCCTGCAGATAGTTACTAGAAATTTTTATGTGTGTTTCCAACAATATCACAGTCTTACTTTCAGAAAATATGGTAATTCTTAATTGTTACAAGTTAATGTGGCACCTTTGATTGTATTAGAATACTAACCCTTTATCTGTATTAACTTTCTGCCACTCAGAGTGTGGCTTTATGACAAAGTATTTTCAAAACTATAGAGAATACTTTTTCACTGTTCTGATTAGGAGCATAATTCCAGGGCAATGTTTATTGCAAAAGACAAATGCCTCATTTTGAGTTTGCACTCACAACATCTGATTATAAGGCAACAGCACCACTATTGCAACTCCACAGTATATGTCATAAGAACTCCATTTTCTCATCTATCACTGAACAAAAAGGGCAAACAGTTTTGCACTATGTCAGACGTCATGGAGGCATCAATTGAAATTAAAGGGTAAACAGATGGCAAAACTACACATACACTATATGGAAATGAAGCACAACACTCCTGCTCTTAGCAGCCAACAGGAAAGTTGACACCTGGCAGATCCTTGTTTGTTCTACCCAGTGAGCACAAGATGTAATTTTAACGTTGACTTTTTGTTGGAAACTGGGTGATATCTGTCTGAACGTCTTTTCACCCGCTTTTAAACTAGCGAAAATGTGGCTACTTTATCAGCATGTCACAAAACCCAAATTTCTTTCATCAAATGAGGATTAATTCAGATAAAGCTTTAAACAGATGTGATACGGATTGTAGTGAAGTGTGTCCACGTCTCCAAGTTTTTTCACAGGTCGGTCAAATCTGGTTTACAAAAAGATGTCTTTTCGACGTATTTAATGTTTCACATAAAATACCACAAATACAGAACTGTGTCGGCTGCGTGCTGTCAAATTGATGTGTTTATTGAACTGACTATATGTTGAAAAAGCCTATTTAACATTATTTTGTGTACTGTTTCCCTGATTGCCATGGTGATCTATAACCTGCACTATAAATTACACGAATTATGGTAAAATCAAGGAAATTTTTATATACAAATTACAATGTCACAATTTGTGTTTATGTGTACACATACACATTTGAAATTCAAACGTATGTGGACTTGTTGCATTAATGTTAATTATTTAGAGGTTTTGACGAAAAGTTATTGTCTTCAGAATTTGGTGTGTGGCTTTGCCAAAAACAAGTAGCACTGCTATTTTTTTTTAAATATATTGAAAGTGAAAGTGAAAGTTTATTCAAAGTCTGTTTACAGATGTTGAATAAATGTTCACATTTAGGCCAGTTTTCAACATTGCCAGCTTTTAAATGATAAATATGGACGTGCCTTGCTAGATAGATAGGCTCAAAATTATGATTTGCTATAATTTACTTGGAAAATACCACTATTCAAAAATTTTAAATAAATGTCACTTTTGAACCATTTTTGAAAGCCCTGTCAATGATGGAAGCAGATGTTTTTTAAAGATCATTTCAACGTAAAAATGCTCTCTAGGTAATGTCGTGTTTTTAAGAGTTGCTTGTATTTTATCATTTGTCATGTTGACCTTTCAGTCACTGTTATCTTAATTTCAGTCTTACTTTTTTTTTTTTGCACGGTCCACCCCCGTCTCTCTGTTGAGTACTATCTTGCATCTGGTCTCTTCTGTCTTCTCCTGTTTCTCTAGAGTGTTTCTGCTGATCCCTGACTTTCCCTGCAGTTCACGAGTGTGTGTGTGTGTGTGTGTGTGTGTGTGTGTGTGTGTGTGTGTGTGTGTGTGTGTGTGTGTGTGTGTGTGTGTGTGTGTGTGTGTGTGTGTGTGTGTGTGTGCGCGCAAAGCCAGGTGTCTGCTCTTTGGGCTCTGTCTGTCAGTGTTGTCAGTGTTGTGGAGTAAGAACTGCGAGGGCACAGTGACCAAATTCTCTACATTCTCAGGGATCTGCCTTGGATAAAAGCTCTATGGCTCTGCCATGCACCTGGCTGAAAGCAGAAAGCTCTTACATGCATGCCTGTGCACACACACACACACACACACACACACACACACACACACAGCCTCACACACACGCACACAGCCTCACACACAGGAATCATCTTTGCACCAATTAACCTGAAATGTAAAACTACACCATCAAGTGCAAAGGTCAAATACTAAAGTGAACCCAAGTCAACCACCCTTCTCGCCTTTTCCAGCAGCATGAAAATAACAGGCAAGTGAGGGGCAGAACATCTCGCCAAGATGCTGAGGTTTACTAATGGCTGAAATATATTAAATTAATGATTTCTCAGAGGAAGAAGAGACATTAATGATAATAAATGTACTTCTATGTAGAACATTTTTCCCTCTGATGCCTCACATTCACCCATCCATGGACTCACTCAGACATGCCATGCAAGGCACTCAACTGCACACCAGGAACAACATGAGGATTAAGGATCTTGCTGAAGATCACCGTAGTGAGTCAAACTGAGGATCACCTGGTCCACTTCTCGATCCACCACGGCACCGCTTTCCCCAGATAATAGTGGGACTGGGTCAAGAGCAACACATATTGCAAGTTATAAAACCGCTTTCCACTACTAATTACTTGAGACTATATTGCCAGAAATTCAAAATGAAGTTCCCCTCATTAATACGCAGGTTTATGCAATCATTGTAGCAACACTGATGTTACAAATTTACACACGTACACAACAACATTTTTCAGTCTCTACTCCACATGATGTTTCCACCAGTCATTTTGCCACATGAGATACTCAGGTCAGGTCAGATCTGGGAGTATGGATGCAGCACGCCACGGAACCAGCCTGGATCCCAAATAGCAAGCACCCTGACAGAAACAGGTCCATTCCCAATTCTCAAAAGAGGCCATCTACAACCCAGATTCCAATGAAGTTGGGATATTGTGTAAAATGTAAAATAAAAACAGAATACAATGATTTGCAAATCCTGTTCAACCTATATTCAGTTGAATACACCACAAAGACAATATGTTTAATGTTCAAATGGAGTAACAAAGGAAAGTTGATGAATGCTCAAAGAACACCTAATTGGAAACAGGTGAGTATCATGATTGGATATAAAAGGAGCATCCACAAAAGGCTCAGCTGTTCACAAGCAAAGATGGGGCGAGGATCACCACTTTGTGAACAACTGCGTGAAAAAATAGTCCAACAGTTTAAGAACAATGTTTCTCAATGTTCAATTGTAAGGAATTTAGGGATTCCATCATCTACCATCCGTAATATAATCAGAAGATTCAGAGAATCTGGAGAACATTCTATACGTAAGTGGCAAGGCTGAAAACCAACATTGAATGCCCGTGACCTTCGATCCCTCAGGCGGCACTGCATTAAAAACCGACATCATTTCTCGGATACAATTTCACGGATAGTCACACGACTGAAAAGCCACCGAAAGCCGTCTGAATCTTCCAAATGGTGGGCGAGCTGGGCATGTCACAGCATGTCCTGTGAGGCTTCAACACGAAGATGCTTTTGCTGCGCCATCAGCTTCGTGCCGATGAATTTCGCTGCAACTCTTTTCATGGCAAAATCTTCTGTCACAGTGGAATGTGCCGAAAAAGTGCTGATGTCCACCTCTTCCGCAATTTCGGATAGTCACACGATGGTCCCACATCACCCACAGCGTTCACTTTGGAAAGTGATCCGGTCATTTCAGCGTGTTGATGGCCGCCCGGAGCACGGCGCGCTCTCACACCGTTGTGCGGACGTCTTAAACCGGTTGTACCACTCCTTAATCTGATGCCCAGAGGATCGTTCACCGAAAGCCGTCTGAATAATCTTAACGGTTTCCACCTGGCTGTCGCCCAGCTTCTGGCAAAATTTGATGCAGTCGTGCTGCTCCAGTCATTACTCCATTTCCTTGCAAAGAAAAAACGACGAGAAACTCCACCCATCCTCACACAAAGGCTGCTTACAAGCACGAAGGTTCAAGGTTGGCTCATGCAAGCACGTGATTCAAATCCATCAGGTTTTGAAAAAATAAAAAGGTCGGATACTATTCTAACAGACCTCGTACATCAAGCAAGAATGGGAAAGAATTCCACTTACAAAGCTTCAACAATTAGTGTCCTCAGTTCCCAAACGCTTATTGAGTGTTGTTAGAAGGAAAGGTGATGGTCAGTGGTAAACATACCACTGGCCCAGCTTTTTTGAAATGTGTTGCAGGCATCCATTTCAAAATGAGCAAATATTTGCACAAAAACAATAAAGTTTATGTTTGAACATTAAATGTCTTGTCTTTGTGGTGTATTCAATTGAATATAGGTTGAAGAGGATTTGCAAATCATTGTATTCTGTTTTTATTTACATTTTACACAACGTCCCAACTTCATTGGAATTGGGGTTGTAGCTCTTACCTTTTCTTGTTAAAATGGTCACAGATGTTGAGCCATCTGCACACTGGATCTTGCCTAGCGAAATGCACCACATGGCCAAAATGTCATAGCTGATGCTTACTCAGAATGCAAGTGATATGCCTCATCTAGAGTCTCCTTAAGTAAGCATTCGTCTGACGCAAAGCCATTCCAAAAGTACAAAAGGATCCTCCGAAGAGCCCCATGTATAGTCCCATGCATGGCTAAACATGGGGGTCCATGCATAACATTATGTCAACATCATTCACTACCACCCAGGGTCACAAAACCTTTGATATGGCATTTTGGTAACTTATCTATATGGTCTTGAAAAAAGCGTGATAGCCATCCCAGGGTGGTAGTTGTAAGGCAGGCATCAATGAAGGAATATACAAGGGTCAAAATTTAAAAATGCTCCAATCATATTGAGATGTAGACAACATTATTTACCTGATCATAGCTAGTCCAAACAGGTATAGTTTGGACTATCTATGTGTAAATGTAAAAAAACAGAAAAAATAAAAAACAGAAAAAATAATGACAAAGGTCGGGTTCACTTTGTAAAGGGGTCAAAAGTTAAAGTTTGTGTAATAAATAAATTAATTAATTAATTAAAAATAATGCAAATTACAAATAGAATAGTTTTGATTGTGTTGAATGGCCTCTAAAGTATTGGTCAAACATAGTCCATTGGATTGTATGACACATGTATATGACCCTGTTACATGGTAACTAAGCATGACAGATGGTGAAAACTTCTCCTTTTCAGAACCCTGTTTACCAAAAATTTATGTAACTTCTTACCGAAATCAAAGCAACTTTACCTTTTGACCCCTGTACAAACTAAAATTGACCTTTTTCACCATTTTTACAGTTTTTAACCCCACAACTCCATATCATTCGGTCATACATAATCCAGAAATACACTTTCAATGTTTAGGATCAGGCAAATAATGTAGTAAACCTTTCAATATGATTGGAGCATATTTAAATGTTGACCCCTGTGTAATCCTTCACCGGGCCCCACCTGGCCATCAGTGATACCCTGGGATCAGTAGCATACATAAATATTAACTAGGGTTATGGGTGGTTTGTTTTGCCACACTATAGTAACATGCCCATTTTGGGGGATCTGGCCCTAAACCTCCTAGTACAAAAGACATCCAGGCACTGAATGTCCAAGTCTCACAACCATACAGTATGACAGGAAACACTAAGTCCCTGAAGACTTGGACCTTCATCCTCCTACAAAGACATCAACATGTCCAAACACCTCTGTTGAATGACCTCATGACTCCATAGGCAGAGGCAGAAGATCCAAAAACATGAACATCATTCATGACTTAATATATTCAAGTCTGAAATATTAGTTCTCTCATTAATATGGAAATGTATTCATAGAAGCTCACGACACCTAATCATCTCATGTACCTTGTCTGGGCTAACTATGTTGCTCATATTAAGTGCTTACCATGAATTGATCTTGAGCTACCATATTCACAAGAGCATTCTGACATACAGAGACATACATAGACACATAAGCATAACAGCATCACTATGTCCATATGAGAAACATTTAAACATATTTCCCTCTTTTATGCTACATTTATGCTCATAAATATATTTTACAGAGCCAAATCGGTGCAAAGCCACAAATGGCATTTCTGTTGTTCTGTGGATCACTTCACAAATTCACTGAAAAACAATCCTGAATATTTGATGCTTCCTCTCTCAGCCTCTGTGAGGCATTTAGTTTGTCTGTTTAATTCTGTTCAGTGGTGTTGGTGTATAAAAGTGGGATTGTAACAGCGAGTGAAAGTGTGCTGCTGAAGCTGTTTTGTGTGATCAGAGGCCCTTGACAGTCTGTCATCTGTCAGCACTAGCCATCAAGAACACTAAGAAAACAACCGCAGACACAGACGGGCTCACAGCGAGAAGGGGAAGAGTGACATGCAAGACCAAACATTGGTTAAACACTGGTTTTGTGTGGAGATGTAACATTTAGTTCATATCGTACGGTGCAATTGGAAAGTATTCACAGCGCTTCACTTTTTCCACATTACAGGCCTGATTGGTGGATTGCTGCAGAGATGGTTGTCCTTCTGAAAGGTTCTCCTTTATCTACAAAGGAATGCTGGAGCTCTGACAGAGAGACCATCAGGCTCTTGGTCATCTTCCTGACTAAGGCCCTTCTCCCCCGATTGCTCAGTGTAGATGGGCGTCCAGCTCTAGGAAGAGTCTTGGTGGAGCCGAATGTCTTACATTTTACAGGTGATGGAGGCCACTGTGCTCATTGGGACCTTTAAAGCAACAGAAATGTTTCTGTATCCTCCCCCAGATTGTGCCTCAAGACAACCTGTCTCAGAGGTCTTAAGACAATTCCTTTGACTTCAGCTTGGTTTGTGCTCTGACACACACTGTCAACTGTGGGACCTTATATGTAGACAGGTGTGTGTCTTTCCAAATCATGTCCAATCAACTGAATTTATCCCAGGTGGACTGCAATTAAGATGTAGAAACATCTGAAGGATGATCAGTGGGACAGATGCACCTGAGCTCAATTTTGTGCTTTGCAAATAAAAAACATTTTGTCCACATTGTCCTTCAAAAACAATGATTTTCATCCAATTTGGAACACGGCTGTAACATAACAAAATGTGGAAAAAGTGAATCACTTTGGATACTTTGTTGATGCTCTGTATATGGGGAAAGCGGGTCTGTGTTAAAATCACAAACAGGTGCATATTGCTTATGATCAAAGAATTCAACACATTTTACATATACAACTGCGTAATTTTCTTAATGACATTTTGTTTTTTGTTTTTTTTATTCCTAGGTATTAGTATCTGTGTGCATGAAGACACTGGTGGTTATGGCAGTCAGACATTTGACTCCAATGATCTTGACCTTCACCTAAATGTTTGGCTTCTGGTTCCACCTACGTGTTCTGCAGTTGGCCCATTTTGGTTTAAATATTAAATTACTTGAGCTTTGCCAAAGTGAATTCTTTAAGGACAATTTTGGGGTCAACCTTCACTGACATACCAAGCTTGATAGGAATCAGCAAAACGACCAGGCAGGAGTAGATCAACAAACAGACAGGCAAACATGACATTGGCCTAAGTAATTGACTACTGGTAAATTTGACCTGAATCGGCAATTCCAAAATCTACCTCCATATATGTGCCAAGTTAGGTAGATGAGTGGAAAAGTTCTGCTATGCAGAGTTTCACAGCCACAAAGGCCTGTAACTTAGAGTTGTCCGGGTGCCTTGGTGGCGTTCTGCATTTGTTTCCCTCTTTGCATAATCTGTTGCATAGTCCACATCCCCAGACAGATTTATTAAATGGTATCATACTGTTTGTATTCTTTAATAATTGAATGTACGTAAACCCAAACACTATTCACCAACTTGAAAATTTTCATGTATCCACCCCCGGACTTGTCTAAAGAAACAATGGCTGTAAACGCAATGATTTGTATTCACAATAATCCTTATATTTACTTTTCCAATTTCTTATGAGCTCTGAAAATGGAGGGACTGTGTGTGCAAGTGACCATAAGTCATAGTAGTGCGTAGAGGACAAAATTCTGAAAGTTATATTGCAGTCCAGTTACTTGTGGACATGAGTATATCTTGGCCTTTGCCAAAACACCACTTGAAAAATAATGCTTATTTCTGTTTTTGTTGTTCTTCTTGCTGCTGATTTTGAAGTAGTTTAGTCAAAAGTCCTGACAAAATGGTAGAGTGCACAGGATATGCATCTGCCCTCTGATGCTATTTCATTTTTGAAGCAAGGCAACAGAATGAAGTAATACCTGGTTGAGGAGCCATTCAAGTCTACTCAGAGAGAACACACCTACACCGAGGCTCAGTGTTTGTTTGTCTGCAGGGTTAATGTGAATGGATTTCAAACTATGAACAGGTTCCAATGGTATGAAATAAAATATGCAACAAAAAACTGAATCAGCTTTCTTGACCTACGCGCTGTGTAAAATGTCACTGAAATCTGTTCCTATTCTTTTGGTATATCTGCTGGGATGAGAAATCTTCCAGTGTTTTTGGTGCCATGACATTAAAAGTGCTGTTTTGATGGTTTGAGTGATTTTTGCGGTGAGATCACTCTTGAATCAGGCAAACATTGTATAGAGTTTTGATGTGTGTGAAATCGGATTGATAAAGCTGCAAGTGAAAAGTCTATTTCCAAAAGGAGATATTAGATTAGATTAGATTAGATAGAACTTGAAATTGAGATTGAGGTTCCAGCAGCATTAAGAAGCACACAGAGTATGAAAAGTAAAAGTGCGTGTGTGTGTGTGTGTGTGTGTGTGTGTGTGTATATATATATATATATATATATATATATACATTGAGGAAAATAAGTATTTGAACACCCTGCAATTTTGCAAGTTCTCCCACTTAGAAATCATGGAGGGGTCTGAAATGTCTGAAATTTTCATCTTAGGTGCATGTCCACTGTGAGAGACATAATCTAAAAAAAAAAAAAAAAATCCAGAAATCACAATGTATGATTTTTAATCATTTATTTGTATGTTACTGCTGCAAATAAGTATTTGAACACAGTATTTGGTACAGTAGCCTTTGTTTGCAATGACAGCGGTCAAACATTTCCTGTAGTTTTTCACCAGGTTTACACACACTGCAGTAGGGATTTTGGTCCACTCCTCCATACAGATCTTCTCTAGATCTTTCAGGTTCTTTCAGGTTTGGAGTTTCAGCTCCCTCCAAAGATTTTCTATTGAGTTCAGGTCTGGAGACTGGCCAGGCCACTCCAGGACCTTGAAATGCTTCTTACGGAGCCCCTCCTTAGTTGCTCTGGCTAGGTGTTTTGGGGTCACTGTCATGCTGGAAGACCCAGCCATGACCCATCTTCAATGCTCTTACTGAGGGAAGGAGGTTGTTTGCCAAAATCTCACATACATGACCCCATCCATCCTCCCTTCAATACGGTGCAATTGTCCTGTCCCCTTTGCAGAAGGAGCACACCCCAGAATATGATGTTTCCACCCCCATGCTTCACGGTTGGGATGGTTTTCTTGGGGTTGTTCTCATCCTCTAAACATGGTAAGTCGAGTTGATTCCAAAAAGCTCTATTCTGGTCTCATCTGACCACATGACCTTCTCCCATGCCTCCTCTGGATCATCCAGATGGTAACTGGTGAACTTCAAACGGGCCTGGACATGTACTGGCGTGAGCACGGGGACCTTGCTGCCCTGCAGGATTTTAAACCATGACAGCATCATGTGTTACTAATATAATCTTTGTGACTGTGGTCCCAGCTCTCTTCAGGTCATTGACCAGGTTCTCCTGTGGAGTTCTGAGCTTTCTCAGAATCATCCTTACCCCACAAATTGAGATCTTTCATGGAATCCCAGACCGAGGGAGATTGACAGTCATCTTGTGTTTCTTCCACTTTCTAATAAATAATCATAACAGTTGTTGTCTTCTACCAAGCTGCTTGCCTGTTGTCCTGTAGTCCATCCCAGCCTTATGCAGGTCTACAGTTTTGTCCCTGGTCTCCTTAGATAGCTCTTTGGTCTTGGCTATGGTGGACAGGTTGGAGTGTGATTGACTGAGTGTGTGAACAGGTGTCTTTTATACAGGTAACGAGTTCAAACAGGTGCAATTAATACAGGCAAAGAGTGCAGAATAAGAGGGCTTCTTAAAGAAAAATTAACAGGTCTGTGTGAGCCAGAATTCTTGTTGGTTGGTTGGTGATCAAATACTTATTTCATGCAATAAATTGCAAATTATACTCAACAAAAATATAAACGCAACACTTTTGGTTTTGCTCCCATTTTGTATGAGATGAACTCAAAGATCTAAAACTTTTTCCACATGTACAATATCACCATTTCTCTCAAATATTGTTCACAAACCAGTCTAAATCTGTGATAGTGAGCACTTCTCCTTTGCTGAGATAATCCATCCCACCTCACAGGTGTGCCATATCAAGATGCTGATTAGACACCATGATTAGTGCACAGGTGTGCCTTAGACTGCCCACAATAAAAGGCCACTCTGAAAGGTGCAGTTTTGTTTTATTGGGGGGGGATACCAGTCAGTATCTGGTGTGACCACCATTTGCCTCATGCAGTGCAACACATCTCCTTCGCATCATCCATGAAGAGAACACCTCTCCAGCGTGCCAAACACCAGCGAATGTGAGCATTTGCCCACTCAAGTCGGTTACGACGACGAACTGGAGTCAGGTCCAGACCCCGATGAGGACGCCGAGCATGCAGATGAGCTTCCCTGAGACGGTTTCTGACAGTTTGTGCAGAAATTCTTTGGTTATGCAAACCGACTGTTTCAGCAGCTGTCCGAGTGGCTGGTCTCAGACGATCTTGGAGGTGAACATGCTGGATGTGGAGGTCCTGGGCTGGTGTGGTTACACGTGGTCTGCGGTTGTGAGGCTGGTTGGATGTACTGCCAAATTCTCTGAAACGACTTTGGAGACGGCTTATGGTAGAGAAATGAACATTCAATACACGAGCAACAGCTCCGGTTGACATTCCTGCTGTCAGCATGCCAATTGCACGCTCCCTCAAATCTTGCGACATCTGTGGCATTGTGCTGTGTGATAAAACTGCACCTTTCAGAGTGGCCTTTTATTGTGGGCAGTCTAAGGTACACCTGTGCACTAATCATGGTGTCTAATCAGCATCTTGGTATGGCACACCTGTGAGGTGGGATGGATTATCTCAGCAAAGGAGAAGTGCTCACTATCACAGATTTAGACTGGTTTGTGAACAATATTTGAGGGAAATGGTGATATTGTGTATGTGGAAAACGTTTTAGATCTTTGAGTTCATCTCATACAAAATGGGAGCAAAACCAAAAGTGTTGCGTTTATATTTTTGTTGAGTATAATTATTTAAAAATCATCTAATGTGATTTTCTGGATTTTTTTTTTTAAGATTCTGTCTCTCACAGTTGAAGTGTACCTACGATAAAACTTACAGACCTCTCCATTCTTTGTAGGTGTGAAAACCTGCAAAATTGACAGGGGATCAAATACTTACGAGGTCTGTCAATAAAGTATAGGTCCTTTTTATTTTTTTCAAAATCTATACGGATTTCATTCATATGTTTTTACATCAGACATGCTTGAACCCTCGTGCGCATGCGTGAGTTTTTCCACGCCTGTCAGTGACGTCATTCGCCTGTGAGCACTCCTTGTGGGAGGAGTCGTCCAGCCCCTCGTCGGAATTCCTTTGTCTGAGAAGTTGCTGAGAGACTGGCGCTTTGTTTGATCATTATTTTTTCTAAACCTGTGAGACACATCGAAGTGGACACGGTTCGAAAAATTAAGCTGGTTTTCGGTGAAAATTTTAACGGCTGATGAGAGATTTTGAGGTGATACTGTCGCTTTAAGGACTTCCCACGGAGCGAGACGTCGTGCAGCGCTCTCAGGCGCCGTCATCAGCCTGTTTCAAGCTGAAAACCTCCACATTTCAGGCTCTATTGATGCAGGACGTCGTGAGAGAACAGAGAAGTTTCAGAAGAAGTCGGTTTCAGCATTTTATCCGGATATTCCACTGTTAAAGGAGATTTGTTTAATGAAAGACGTGCGGATGGATTGCAGCGTCGGCTCGCAGCCGCCGTGACGCTCCGCCACAGGAAAAACACCTCTGTTGGAAGCCTTAAGGACAAGTTGGAACATGTCCAGCTGTTAAACAATTTCTCATATACTCACTCCACTGAAAGCCATCAAAAGCCGCCTGGATTTTACAAATGGTTATCAACACGGAGGTGTTTTTCCTGTGCTGCCGCACCGCGCCGGCTGCATCCCGGCTGCGAGCCGACGCTGCAATCCGTCAGCACGTCTTTCATTAAAAAAAATCTCCTTTAACAGTGGAATATCCGGATAAAGTGCTGAAACCGACTTCTTCTGAAACTTCTCTGTTCTCTCACGACGTCCTGGATCAATAGAGCCTGAAATGTGGAGGTTTTCAGCTTGAAACAGGCTGATGACGGCGCCTGGGAGCGCTGCATGACGTCCCGCTCCGTCGGAAGTCCTTAAAGCAACAGTATCACCTCAAAATCTCTCATCAGCCGTTAAAATTTTCACCAAAAACCAGCTTAATTTTTCGAACCGTGTCCACTTCGATGTGCCTCACAGGTTTAGAAAAAATTTTGATCAAACAAAGCGCCAGTCTCTCAGCAACTACTCAGACAAAGGAATTCCGACGAGGGGCTGGATGATTCCTCCCACAAGGAGTGCTCACAGGCGAATGACGTCACCGACAGGCGTGGAAAAACTCACGCATGCGCACGAGGGTTCAAGCATGTCTGACGTAAAAACATATGAATGAAATCCATGTAGTTTTTGAAAAAATACAAAGGACCTATACTTTATTGACAGACCTCGTATTTCCACCACTCTCTATATCCATTTTCTTAATTTTGGGGAAAAAAAAAACATTTTTTGTTTTGTGTTGTTCTGTTTTGAGGAAATAAATGTATATATTACAATAAATTATGCTATAGAAATGTATGTTATGACTTTTAAAACATGTTAGGAAATAAACTGAATCCTGTTAATTTTTGTGGCCTAAAATTGCTTTCTTTTGTGGTCAAAACACAATACTATCTGTGAATCCACTTCATTTTGTTTTGTTTTTTTGTTTGTTTGTTTTTTATTTATTTATTTATTTTTGTCCAAAATGCTACATTTCCATGGGTGAATTGGATATAACTCATTTTGCAGGAAAACAGACATGTACCTTGTATGTCGTTTTTGGACCTAAACCGAAATTCCCCTTCAAAAATCAACAGGATGTATCTCGTTTTGAGTTACAAAATTAATGGCATGTGCAACTGTGATGTGTAAATGTGGACGGTAAATGTCTTATAGGTTGGCAGTAGTAATTTAATTATTTTTAATGTTTTTTTTTTTTTTTCAAAAATGGTGTTTATATTGTTTTGCAGTAAAACTACAAACTCTTAAGTAAAACCCACTGAAACCGCCTGATGACTTGCAGACTCGTCTTCAGTTCAGTGTGAAGTTCATCTCTTTGATACAGAGCGTGTTTACTTGTACTTCACTCCCATCCTGTTCTTTTGTTATTCCTCCCTTCCCTTCTCTCCCTTTGCTCTCCTCGTCCTCCCTCCCTCCTGCTCTCATGTGTGCGTACATGCAGGTGTGTTTTGGCATGTGCATGTGCGTGGAATGTTGACCCGCGCAAAAAGAGGCTGAAAGACTTGCCAGACTTCAAAGGGCAGGTAGCTGACAGGGAGAAGAGGGGCCGATAAGTCCAGTTGGATGACAACAGATCCCAGCGTGCACCTGGGCTGTATGCAGAGGCAGCGACGTGGAGAGAACTGCACACAGACACGCTCGACGCTCAACTGTTTGTCAGTGGTTTCCGATAATGCGACGTATCCTCTTAAACGCCTTCGAGCACTTTGCTTGGTCGCCAAGCATGTCTCCGTAACATTCATGTGCTCCTCCAATCCCTCCGTACAGTGCTTCCCCACCCCACCTAAAACCTGACCTCTGACCCTGCAGGTGTTGGGGTCTTTGTCCTCAGACGTGTGTGAGCAGCGCCATGTTGTGACGAGCGCTCAGATCCTCCACCACCCCGATGTCTCGTTTCTCAGGTGCAGCAGTCTCAGGTTGTAAAGGGTGAACTTACCACCTCGAGAGTCAAACCATTTAACTCGGCTTCACAGTCTTTTTTGTTTCTTGTATCCTTTATTCTGTTGCCTATTTTCATTATTCCTAATGAAGGCTTGCTTTCTTTTATATTAAGTAATTTTTTGAAGCATAGAATCATTAATCCACAACTAAGCAGTTATAAAAACTTTTTTTAAAATAAGAATAACATAGCATAAATGCACATCAGAACTTTGCAGTCTGCAGAACGCATAAGAAGCATGGAAGCTATTCTTGTGTGCAGGTGTGTGTGATAACCAGCCCAAGGTCTCTGGGAGGAGGCTGAGAGGGAGCAGATTTAAAAAAAAAAAAAAAAAAAAATCTGATGACCTTCTCCAAACCAACACCCCTTGATCTGGTCTTGGGACTGTGAGAGAGTATGGGTGAGAAATGGGAATTTTAACTGTATGCAGGAAACAAGGAGAAAAGGCCATAAGTGTACATACTTCATGGCTAAAAACTTTAAAATTAAGTTTTACCCGACTGCACATATTCCATTTTAATCAAACAACACTTTGTTTCCTGATAAAGTTGTTCAAGAATAGTATATTCAGTTTTTCTTCCAGATGCCAGCTGGTCAGAATTTTACATAGGGCAAAACTAATGCCTCTTCAAGGGCCTCTTCACACATAGCGCGAATTTGGTCGATTTGCACATAAAGTGGGCATGAAGCAGGAATCGTGTGCAAAATGTGTAAAATCACAGCTGCCTTGTACACCTGTTACTACAATTACTTGCGCAGACCAGCGGCTGAAAGACAGAGTGTGCGCTGTGTGAGCCCATCGAACCCTCTCGCGGCAGGTGTCAGCCAAATTCCAGGTGACACGCACAAATATCTAATTCCGCTCACATGGCACTTAGAAAATATGTGGCCATTCGCGGTATTAACATGACAACAGTCAGCAGACAATCACTGTCATGCTGGCAGTGAAATTTGTCTAAGTTCTCCACCAGTGTAGCTTTGGTGTGTGCGCTGAACTGACAAGAGGTGTGGCCGCCGACAGAAGCAGTTGTAGAGATCTGTCGTTCTGGACATGGACTAACAACTGCCCACTGTGACGCATATGTGTCTGCTTGCTGTCATTACGTGGACATAAATAAAAGCATATATCGCTGTGTCAATGGGCTACAGCGAGCGCGTGCATGCATGCTGCAGCTCATTGACAGGCTGCCCCAGGTTGAAACGGACCATCAGATCATAACACGCAGCGGGCGATCTGACTGTCACATCACCCACATGAGCTCTGTTCCACATGGCGCGATATCTGTCCTGCGGTACACTGTCCACAAGACACGCCTGTTGGGCACGCGTGGGCCGGGTGGACACGCGCCAGCAGATGTAGACATGATGAGACAAACGAAATGCTTCTCATTCATATCATTTCATGACTGTATGTCTGTGACCATGGGTCATCTACAGAGGAAAAGACAGATCATACTTGTCCGCTTGATAAGAGGGATTCAATATAATGCAATGTTTTTATATAGTGTGTGGGTTTTTTTTAATTACGTCCATGTCTGTCCTGATATCAGGCAGTTTCCTGCATCTTTCACAGGCCACTGATGGTAGCTCAGTGGTAAAGTTTCTGACTGGCAACCAGAGCTTTTGGAAAGTGCGGGTTCAAATCCTGTGGGTGACATGTATTTTTTTTTCACAGCAGCTGCGCGATGTGCTTACACATCGCACCGCTGCTCACACTGTGTTCCCGTGTGCACAAAACCATTGCAACATGTATTTTTATTTATTTATTTATTTTTTTTCTTCACAGCAGCTGTAACCACATCGCACAGCTGCTGGCACTGTGTTCCCCCATGCACGAACTGTTGCACCAGCATCGTGCACACCTGCCCGTCGGTGCAATGTTTTGTTGTGCACTCATACAAGCTCTACTGCCATGAGTCGCCCTGAGTTGTACGTATTCGCACTATGTGTGAAGGAGCTGTAAAGAGCTGTAAAGACCACAGAAAATTTCAAATAATTCCAGAAATTACTTGTAAAAGCTTTGATATAACGGCTGTGTGGATCCTTGTCATTTGATTGGTGCTTTGTATGTCACATGACATGGATTAATTCATCCCATTTGTGTTGCATTGCATTTAGAGTGCGGCTTGGTTCCATTTAAAGTGCAAATTTGGTTCCATATGTTTGGTACCATTGCAGTCTTCACACACACGCACACACGTCTTCTTGCACACATGCACACATCTTCCTTCAAGCGTGCACACGTGATAGCACATGTGCGCCCCTACACATGTGCGTGCATGCACACACACAACACGCGCACACACACAAAACAAATCCACTGTGCTGTCTGAAGGCTGTGAGCAGGGAGAAAGAAGAAAAGCTGAACCTACTTGTATTTCTGACGTGATTTTTTTTTTTCACTGCACTGAGGACGTATAGTCTTTTTTTGGTAGTACACGCATGCATAAGCGCTGACCAGGTTCTGTGTGTGCGCGCGGGGAACAACGACTCTTCCGAGACATAATTTGATTGAGCTGACTAACATTGCTAACTCTCACACACACACACACACAAAAAACAAATCCACTGTGCTGTCTGGAGGCTGTTAGCAGGAAGAAAGAAGAAAAGCTGGACTAATTTCTGACGTGATTTATTTTCGCTGCACTGAGGACGTACACAGTCGACTGACCCGGTTGCGTGTGTGTGCATACGGGGGGGGACAACATCACGGTGATTTGATTGAGCTAACTGACGCTGCTTGTAACACACACACACACACACACAAACTCCACTGCGCTGTAAGCCGTCTGGATGCATGAAGACCTGTTAGCATGAAACGCTGATGTGATTTTTGGCTGGACTGAGGAACTACACAAAGTCTTTTTTTATGGAAGTCCGAAGTCAGTGCACAGCATCACTGGACTACACGTCACAGAGGAACACCAAAATGTAAGTTCCTTTTCTGCTCTTTATAAATTAATAAAATATCAAATGACAAGGATTTATTTTAGCAGTTATAAAAAAACAAACAATGAATGTTTTTATATTCTTTCAATGGAACAAATATTTAATTTGGTGAAAGCTGGAAAAAGCCATTCAACTTGGTTTCGCCTCGTTGAATAATATGTTCCAGCTTTCACCTCGTGAAATATTCGTACCATTGAACCCATAAACATTCATTATTTGTATACTATATAACTAACTGGTATTAAGGTTAACTGGGAACCACTGCCTGTATTAAAGAACCTACCTACCTGGCTGTACCATTTTATTGCATTTAAAGGCAGGGGCAAAGCAACCATTCTAAGACTTAAGAAAACTAAAACTGACATTGAAATCTTAAAATATGAGGCACACCAAACATTTAATCACAGTTTTGATCAATGCATGAGACTAAGATGAAGTATTTCCATATATACTACATTACAGTAAGTCAACTAAATGAAGGATAACAAATTTTACTCCCATGGTTTTATTTTTACTTCTGATTACATTTTTAAAATAATCTAATATTTTTAGGTAAATTAAACATTTGTACTCATTTATTTCTTTTGAGTTACCTCTCACTGCCCACTAACCTGCACCGGACTAGTGTCCAGGGGAAATCACAGATTCTCCTCCCTTTCAAGCTCTAGAATCAAGAGATGAACACCAACGGCTTTCGGGGCTCACTCGAGACTGTTCTTTTTCCCGGCCCACCTGCAATACTGTCACGACCCGCGATGGGTCTGTAACCCACACCATAGGGAATCACAGATCTAAAGAATTAACCTAAGTCATCCAGAGCACAGATTTGGGACCAAACATGTCAGGTTCCTATTGCAAAGCCATTTTGAAAAGTCTGTTATCGAAAAGTATAGGATAAGAAGCTTGGGACATTTGTTCTACAGATCCTCTGTTATGTTTCGGACGCGGTCGGAGGACCGACCCAGCGTTTGAAAGGACCCAGCATAAAATAAGCAGAGCACGGTTCAAAAGGTAACAGAATTTAATAAACATAACAGTGGGTGCGGTGCTAAACAACTAAAAAGTCCACGGTCTGGTGAGGTGGAAACACGGCGCGCTCTCAACAGCGCAAACGGTCCGGAGCCACAGCAGTTCGGACCCAGGGACCCCGCCGACACCCCCCAGGTGGCCGCGACAAACCGAGTCTGTGAAGAAAGAAAACATGAGGTGAGTCCAACTCCACACAGAGAGACACAACTCAAAGGTGCACACAATCAGCAAACACTTCCTGGCTTAAATCTATACATCAGCTTCTCACCCTGCAGGCACGGAACAACTCAGTTCAAATCTCCACTGCAGCAGAAGCTGATTAGACAATTAGCATAACGTGACAGCTCACTAACACAAGGTGTGAGGGACACCAAATCCACTGTCATTACTTCATAAAAGTCACCAAAAACCAAATTACCTCAGGAAGTGTGCTGAAGAGCATGAGACCTCACCCAATCCTCCTTCACAGACTGTGGCGTCAAACCTGGAGCAGTCTCTGCGTCCGTGATGGTGAGATTGTTCTCCTGACGTCGATCTCACACGTCTGCTCACAAGGTCGAGTCTCTGGCAATCACACACTGTGCATTCAAGGTTTAAATGCAGCAATCTCTGATCAAGACAAAATACACCACAGCTGTGAGTCCTGATGACCTGCATGTGAAAACAAGCCTCAGGTGTTCAGGGTGAGGTCCTAATGCTCAGACACTCAGTCCTGAATGCATACCACCTGGTGGGAGAAACAGAAAACAAAAACCAAGCCAGCCAAACACCCCAGCCCACAACATCCTCAAGATCACGCTCAAGGAACTGATGAAAGAGTTGTTGTTGTTGTGCTGTTTTGGTGTTGTGCTCCCTCTCCCTTTGTCTTCCCCAGGGTCTGAGTAACTGATCTGATTATCCACAACTGTGACTGTCAGAACACCTGTTACCAATAATCCCAGTCAGTATTTATACCCCGATCTTTCCACTCCACACTTGCCACAAACTTCAGCTCTGCTCTGTGGTCACCTGGCCCCAATATCTCTCTGGGTTAATTTCTGTAGTATCTGTTCTTCCACCATGTGTATGCTGACCCCCTTGTTCTTGATTTTCCCACAGTTCCAGTCATCCGTCAGCTCCGTTGCATCCACCTGGCCACGGCTCCACCGTGCTCATCACACTCAACTCCAACCTGTGTCTCCTGCTCCGGTGCCTTCACAACCAGCAATTCTGTTATCATCAACCATCAGTTAATAAACCTTTGTCATTTGTTCACCTCAGCCTCACAGCATTCAAGTCCACCTGTGTGACCTGCAAAACCTGACAGTTGTATGCCTCAGACAGAAATGTGACATTGTCCGCCTTTAAGAGACCACTCCATCACCACATCTAACAAGGCTGATGACCACAAAATAAAACAAAATTGACATTTTAAAAGGCTCAACCTTTCTTTGTTCTGGTGATCAACTGTAAGCTTTTGCCTGGCTTTATATGTTGGATTTTTGAGTAATGTCTTTGTTTGTGGAAAACAAAGTGGAAAGACTACATGTACTTAAGCTGCATATATTTTAGTAGAAGATACATTTGGACTGGATGTCTCTGTGGCTCCTGGTGCCATGAATCTTTTTGAGATGGATCCTGAGGAGGACCTAGGCGTGTGAAGATCCAAGACTGATTTTTTTTTTTTTCTTCCTGCTCTTCAACACAAAAAGGCACAAATTCTTCAGGAAGGCCTAATTAATCCTGAATTATACCAAGTACTTTGAAAAAGTATTTCTTTAAAAGATTTCTTTAATGAAATGTCATCATTTCATTTCATTCATCTGACGTGGGTACGTGGCTCATTAACTTTATGAAGTAGATATTCTAACTGACTTAACAAGTTGCTTGATACTGTTTGTAGCGGCTGCACTCTGCGTTGTGTTGTTATGACTCCGCCCATTCTCTCCCCTCGGGACGCAAACTCACGAGCTCCGGCATGGGAGTCGGACTCTCTAACCAGAAGGCTAAAACCCAGGGCTCTAGCCTTGTGACCAGAGATTCCTTTTGAGGTGTTGGGAGTGAGGTTTACTAACTACATCTGCACAGCGACACTGGCCTCCGTTACACTTACCCCCCTAAACTCACTCCCATCCGGGTCACGGCACCATTGTAGCGGCTGCACTCTGCGTTGTGTTGTTATGACTCCGCCCATTCGCTCCCCTCGGGACGCAAACTCACAAGCTCCAGCATGGGAGTCGGACTCTCTAACCAGAAGGCTAAAACCCAGGGCTCTAGCCTTGTGACCAGAGATTCCTTTTGAGGTGTTGGGAGTGAGGTTTACTAACTACATCTGCACAGCGACACTGGCCTCCGTTACACTTACCCCCCTAAACTCACTCCCATCCGGGTCACGGCACCATTGTAGCGGCTGCACTCTGCGTTGTGTTGTTATGACTCCGCCCATTCGCTCCCCTCGGGACGCGAACTCACAAGCTCCAGCATGGGAGTCGGACTCTCTAACCAGAAGGCTAAAACCCAGGGCTCTGGCCTTGTGACCAGAGAATCCTTTTGAGCTGTTGGGAGTGAGGTTTACTAACTACATCTGCACAGCGACACCTGCTGGCCTCCGTTACATGTGGAATGTGTACATTAGAGGAAAAACTGGTTTGAATGTGTTTATACAGGTTTGTAAAATGTCCAACTAAAATTATCCAAGGCCATCATATATGGCCAATGGGTATTGTGAAGGCTATTCGTCTGTCCATCTGTCCATCTCAACATAAGTCCAGTCCTATTACTGCCAGACTCTTGAAATTGACAGGAAACATTCTCAGGACACAGGCCTTGGACAAGTTCAAAGATGGCTAACCTTGATGTATTTTAAGAGGTTAAAATGTCACATTCTGTTTCAATCTGATCCATTTCATGTTTAAGTGACGCAGGTGACAGGAAATCCGAGTACAGCTGTACCATGATGTCAGAATCTGGTCTCTTCAAACTGTTTTGTTTTTGAGAGTTTAAGTGATACCAATACCACTCTCACTGCAGTATTGTATCACTTCCTGTCTCCGGAGCACAGCGGTGTTTTTGCTGTATCTGTTAGCTGTTTAATCTGCGCAGTTAGATTGATCTAGTTACCTAGATAACGATTTGCTTCACAGTGTAATCTTCACGTGCCTTAACTAAAGCACTCCCTCTGCTGAATAACCTCTAAATTATTTACACATTATTCACTTTGTGTGTTTTAGGAATCCGCTAGCTTAGCGCAGCTACTAGCTCTTAGCCGGTTTAGCATGGCGGCTTCTCCTGTCTCTCCCGCACTTTTCTGCTCTGGGTGTGAAATGTTTAGTTATTCCTCGGCCTCCTTTAGCACTAATGGTACTTGTAATAAGTGTAGCTTATTCGTAGCTTTGGAGGCCAGGCTGGGCGAATTGGAGACTCGGCTCCGCACCGTGGAAAATTCTACAGCTAGCCAGGCCCCTGTAGTCGGTGCGGACCAAGGTAGCTTAGCCGCCGTTAGTTTCCCTCTGGCAGATCCCGAGCAGTCGGGAAAGCAGGCTGACTGGGTGACTGTGAGGAGGAAGCGTAGCCCTAAACAGAAGCCCCGTGTACACCGCCAACCCGTTCACATTTCTAACCGTTTTTCCCCACTTGACGACACACCCGCCGAGGATCAAACTCTGGTTATTGGCGACTCTGTTTTGAGAAATGTGAAGTTAGCAACACCAGCAACCATAGTCAATTGTCTTCCGGGGGCCAGAGCAGGCGACACTGAAGGAAATTTGAAACTGCTGGCTAAGGCTAAGCGTAAATTTGGTAAGATTGTAATTCACGTCGGCAGTAATGACACTCGGTTACGCCAATCGGAGGTCACTAAAATTAACATTAAATCGGTGTGTAACTTTGCAAAAACAATGTCGGACTCTGTAGTTTTCTCTGGGCCCCTCCCCAATCGGACCGGGAGTGACATGTTTAGCCGCATGTTCTCCTTGAATTGCTGGCTGTCTGAGTGGTGTCCAAAAAATGAGGTGGGCTTCATAGATAATTGGCAAAGCTTCTGGGGAAAACCTGGTCTTGTTAGGAGAGACGGCATCCATCCCACTTTGGATGGAGCAGCTCTCATTTCTAGAAATCTGGCCAATTTTCTTAAATCCTCCAAACCGTGACTATCCAGGGTTGGGACCAGGAAGCAGAGTTGTAGTCTTACACACCTCTCTGCAGCTTCTCTCCCCCTGCCATCCCATCATTACCCCATCCCCGTAGAGACGGTGCCTGCTCCAAAACCACCAATAACCAGCAAAAATCTATTTAAGCATAAAAATTCAAAAAGAAAAAATAATATAGCACCTTCAACTGCACCAGACTAAAACAGTTAAATGTGGTCTATTAAACATTAGGTCTCTCTCTTCTAAGTCCCTGTTAGTAAATGATATAATAATTGATCAACATATTGATTTATTCTGCCTTACAGAAACCTGGTTACAGCAGGATGAATATGTTAGTTTAAATGAGTCAACACCCCCGAGTCACACTAACTGCCAGAATGCTCGCAGCATGGGCCGAGGCGGAGGATTAGCAGCAATCTTCCATTCCAGCTTATTAATTAATCAAAAACCCAGACAGAGCTTTAATTCATTTGAAAGCTTGACTCTTAGTCTTGTCCATCCAAATTGGAAGTCCCAAAAACCAGTTTTATTTGTTGTTATCTATCGTCCTCCTGGTCGTTACTGTGAGTTTCTCTGTGAATTTTCAGACCTTTTGTCTGACATAGTGCTTAGCTCAGATAAGATAATTATAGTGGGCGATTTTAACATCCACACAGATGCTGAGAATGACAGCCTCAACACTGCATTTAATCTATTATTAGACTCGATTGGCTTTGCTCAAAATGTAAATGAGTCCACCCACCACTTTAATCATATCTTAGATCTTGTTCTGACTTATGGTATGGAAATTGAAGACTTAACAGTATTCCCTGAAAACTCCCTTCTGTCTGATCATTTCTTAATAACATTTACATTTACTCTGATGGACTACCCAGCAGTGGGGAATAAGTTTCATTACACTAGAAGTCTTTCAGAAAGCGCTGTAACTAGGTTTAAGGATATGATTCCTTCTTTATGTTCTCTAATGCCATATACCAACACAGTGCAGAGTAGCTACCTAAACTCTGTAAGTGAGATAGAGTATCTTGTCAATAGTTTTACATCCTCATTGAAGACAACTTTGGATGCTGTAGCTCCTCTGAAAAAGAGAGCTTTAAATCAGAAGTGCCTGACTCCGTGGTATAACTCACAAACTCGCAGCTTAAAGCAGATAACCCGTAATTTGGAAAGGAAATGGCATCTCACCAATTTAGAAGATCTTCACTTAGCCTGGAAAAAGAGTCTGTTGCTCTATAAAAAAGCCCTCCGTAAAGCTAGGACATCTTACTACTCATCACTAATTGAAGAAAATAAGAACAACCCCAGGTTTCTTTTCAGCACTGTAGCCAGGCTGACAAAGAGTCAGAGCTCTATTGAGCCGAGTATTCTTTTAACTTTAACTAGTAATGACTTCATGACTTTCTTTGCTAATAAAATTTTAACTATTAGAGAAAAAATTACTCATAACCATCCCAAGGACGTATCGTTATCTTTGGCTGCTTTCAGTGATGCCGGTATTTGGTTAGACTCTTTCTCTCAGATTGTTCTGTCTGAGTTATTTTCATTAGTTACTTCATCCAAACCATCAACATGTCTATTAGACCCCATTCCTACCAGGCTGCTCAAGGAAGCCCTACCATTATTTAATGCTTCAATCTTAAATATGATCAATCTTTATTAGTTGGCTATGTACCACAGGCTTTTAAGGTGGCAGTAATTAAACCATTACTTAAAAAGCCATCACTTGACCCAGCTATCTTAGCTAATTATAGGCCAATCTCCAACCTTCCTTTTCTCTCAAAAATTCTTGAAAGGGTAGTTGTAAAACAGCTAACTGATCATCTGCAGAGGAATGGTCTATTTGAAGAGTTTCAGTCAGGTTTTAGAATTCATCATAGTACAGAAACAGCATTAGTGAAGGTTACAAATGATCTTCTTATGGCCTCAGACAGTGGACTCATCTCTGTGCTTGTTCTGTTAGACCTCAGTGCTGCTTTTGATACTGTTGACCATACAATTTTATTACAGAGATTAGAGCATGCCATAGGTATTAAAGGCACTGCGCTGCAGTGGTTTGAATCATATTTATCTAATAGATTACAATTTGTTCATGTAAATGGGGAATCTTCTTCACAGACTAAGGTTAATTATGGAGTTCCACAAGGTTCTGTGCTAGGACCAATTTTATTCACTTTATACATGCTTCCCTTAGGCAGTATTATTAGACGGCATTGCTTAAATTTTCATTATTACGCAGATGATACCCAGCTTTATCTACCCATGAAGCCAGAGGACACACACCAATTAGCTAAACTGCAGGATTGTCTTACAGACATAAAGACATGGATGACCTCTAATTTCCTGCTTTTAAACTCAGATAAAACTGAAGTTATTGTACTTGGCCCCACAAATCTTAGAAACATGGTGTCTAACCAGATCCTTACTCTGGATGGCATTACCCTGACCTCTAGTAATACTGTGAGAAATCTTGGAGTCATTTTTGATCAGGATATGTCATTCAAAGCGCATATTAAACAAATATGTAGGACTGCTTTTTGCATTTATGCAATATCTCTAAATTAGAAAGGTCTTGTCTCAGAGTGATGCTGAAAAACTAATTCATGCATTTATTTCCTCTAGGCTGGACTATTGTAATTCATTATTATCAGGTTGTCCTAAAAGTTCCCTGAAAAGCCTTCAGTTAATTCAAAATGCTGCAGCTAGAGTACTAACGGGGACTAGAAGGAGAGAGCATATCTCTCCCATATTGGCCTCTCTTCATTGGCTTCCTGTTAATTCTAGAATAGAATTTAAAATTCTTCTTCTTACTTATAAGGTTTTGAATAATCAGGTCCCATCTTATCTTAGGGACCTCATAGTACCATATCACCCCAATAGAGCGCTTCGCTCTCAGACTGCAGGCTTACTTGTAGTTCCTAGGGTTTATAAGAATAGAATGGGAGGCAGAGCCTTCAGCTTTCAGGCTCCTCTCCTGTGGAACCAGCTCCCAATTGGGATCAGGGAGACAGACACCCTCTCTACTTTTAAGATTAGGCTTAAAACTTTCCTTTTTGCTAAAGCTTATAGTTAGGGCTGGATCAGGTGACCCTGAACCATCCCTTAGTTATGCTGCTATAGACGTAGACTGCTGGGGGGTTCCCATGATGCACTGAGTGTTTCTTTCTCTTTTTGCTCTGTATGCACCACTCTGCATTTAATCATTAGTGATTGATCTCTGCTCCCCTCCACAGCATGTCTTTTTCCTGGTTCTCTCCCTCAGCCCCAACCAGTCCCAGCAGAAGACTGCCCCTCCCTGAGCCTGGTTCTGCTGGAGGTTTCTTCCTGTTAAAAGGGAGTTTTTCCTTCCCACTGTCGCCAAGTGCTTGCTCACAGGGGGTCGTTTTGACCATTGGGGTTTTTACGTAATTATTGTATAGCCTTGCCTTACAATATAAAGCGTCTTGGGGCAACTGTTTGTTGTGATTTGGCGCTATATAAATAAAATTGATTGATTGATTGATTGATTGATTGAAATACTGTACATGTTTCTCATATATTATGTAAAAGCTAGCAAGAAATAAACACTTCTAAAACTGAAAACGCTGTTTTTGGAACCTAATAACACCTCTGAACGTATTTACAAGACATTTCGCTGAGGTTAGCATGGTGACGTCACTTCCTGGTGTAGCTACTTGCTCACAGCTTTGTTTCTGGTATATTATGTAAAAGCTAGCGAGAAATAAACACTTCTAAAACTGAAAACACTATTTTTGTAACCGGATAACACCTCTGGAGTCATTTACAAGACATTTTGCAAGACATTAGCTTGCATGCTAACTAGGGATGGGTATTGGGAACCAGTTCCTTTCGGGTATCATTCAGAAATAATTCGATCCACCGACATCAATAACCTTTTTGCTTAACAATTCCCTCATCGGTCCTTCAGAGTGGCCATTGTTTTTGAGGGTGTTTGTCAGGAAAATTATCATTTCTCTACACTGATTACAGACCCTGCAGCGAGTCTATAATCAACTTTTCTGCAGCATGGCTTTGCTTTGAACCTTGAATTAATCGAAGCAGTGATTCGCAGATCGAAGTAGTGCTTCGGTCTGCGAATCGTTGATTCATTGTTTCATTTTGCTTTATCTTAATTTTTCCCCACTAAAACCCTAAAAAGCACATGTCTGTGAGTAATATTTATATTTTTTTTATGTTAAACCGACCTGTTATGGTCTTCTGAAACAGTTGATAGATGTATTTTATAACTTAAAAATGGGACTGATGCTAACGCGTTAGCATGTCTATGGCATTTTCAATGTTAAAGTTAGCATTAAGCTGTTCGCATCTCAGCATGTTTGTGTGCATGTTTTCTGTATAATAATTAATGGCTCAGCGTTTGTTGTTGTAAAAGAGTCAAATTGTATTTTTTTTTATTTATTTTTATTCATATATTAATAATAATAGCAACAACAATAATAGTAATAATAACTCATAATAACCAATAATGCTATAATACAATTTTAAAGGAGACAAAAAGAACCTGATGAAACAAAACAGAAAAGAAAAAAACAACTAACAATGAAAATAAATAAATACATATTGAAATAACTGTTTCCTGAACACCTCATGACTCTGCTAACACCTCCACTTCATTCCTGTTTTATTTAAATTTAATGACAATTTGTTTCAGTCAAACCATATTTTCAATTTGTTCATTTCTTCAGTGATTTCCTCCAGAACTATCTGCCAAGCTAGAAAACTGCTGCATCCTAGTAAGAGCAGAATACTACTGGAATGAATTTGAATAAGGAAAGTTGTTTTGTTTTTTGTTTTTTCTCACTAAATGGATGCTGCACTCACTGCAGTTTATTGTCTGGAATAGTCCCAGATTGCATTTCAGAACTTCTAGAATGCAAACATTTTCAAACGGGTGGTGTTGGGGGGTAATTTGGGTTACAGCTTTTTTGTTTTTCACCACTTTCATCCCTGAATATGTCAATAGTGAGTCACTTTTGTGCGGATTAAAATTACTAACTGGGACTCCTGTCTTGTTGCGAGAAAGAAACAAGAATTGTCCTCCGTTCTGTTCACACAGCTCCAAACGCTGCGCGGCTCTCTACCAAGTCAAGTTAGAAGGATAGAGTCCAGTCGGAATTAATAACTTCAAAGCGAAATCAAATGACACCTCTTTCCAAACATTGTAATTCAAACAAACTGCAATCGATCAAAACATTTTTTCCTCCCAAAATGAGATGACCTGCGCTGATGTGCAGCAGCCGGCTGAACTCAGCTCAGAGGTATGGAGTGACATTCATGCCAAAATGTCTGAAAGGAAATTCTTTTGACAAAAAGTACACATTTTATTTATTTATTTATTTTTATGTCCAGAGATCAAGGATCCAGTGAGCAATTTAAAATGTTGTTGATTCAGAAAACCTGTAAAGCCTACTTTTAGTACACAGAAAATTCACAAGAGGTATCGATAAAGGAATCGATAAGGAAACGGATCAATAAGCGGAATCGATAATGGCATCGATATCGATAAAATGTTATCAATAACCATCCCTAATGCTAACTCAAAGCTGACTTCTTATGGAGTTAAATTTGTCTCATTAATAACTGAAAATGCACAGAGAGTGATCTACAAGTATTCCTAAATTTACACATCATGAATAAATGATTTGATTTGAACATGTAGAAATTGTACATAAGATAGTAGGATCTTAATAATCAATTAAACAACTGCAAATTATAAAGAACACAATGCTCATACGGATGGGTTTTTTCACATTGCATTATATTTTTAAGCTTCAGAATTTTGTGTAGATGAAGAAATGGAGACAGAAAATCACTTGTGTTCCAAAAGCATGTCAACGTGATTGCTGTAGATGCTGGTGATGTGTTTCCAGGAGGACAATCAGAATTATTCCCTTAAATCTCTTCCTGTTTTTCCTGCCAAGTAGTCCCAGAACCTTGGTAACCCAGTGGCACACACGACCTCCTAGCACCTCCTTCCTTCAAAGTAGCCGAGAGGCCTCAGGAAATTGATAGATGGACTCCAAGAAGGAAACAGTCCACTTCCAAATGGGTGCTCATTAGAACAATGGCTCACCATCAAGTACGCACAGGCTTCAATGCACTGTGTCTTCCATCTTCTTGTTGATTTTGTTTGATTCGGCCCCACTTGCAAGACACTTTAATTTTGTCTTTTACCAACATCCTTCCTGGCACACTCAAATCAAAGGCTCGTTGGGTTACTATTGTTACAAGCAGCTCAGCTTTGGCAAGAAAAGAAACTGACAAATATGATAATTTCAAGCTACATGTACAGTAGGGTGCATAAGTATTTGGACAGCAACATAATTTTATCTTTGTACACAAAAGCAAAATAATGTTGAAAAATAACAATCATATTGTCTTTGTTAATTACAGTTGTGGTTGGAAGTTTGTATACACCCAGCATGGGCATGAATGTCATTGGAATTTTGGGCTTTTAATGATTCCTATGAACGCTTCTTTTGCCAGGGTGGAATAATTGTACAGCTGACTTTAAAGGAAAAGAAAACCCACTGATAAAATACAGCTGGGAAGATAGACTGTGCTATAAACTAACGATTGATGCATATCAATGACAGTAAGGAGCTTTTAAAACTGAAATATCCACCTTGAAAGTCGGCATTTAAGCAGAATTCGACAATTTCATAAATGCCGCCATTGACACAATTTTAACCAATCAGAAAAAAACTCTGGATCGCTTGCGGCACTGCTGTGACGTACTGTGAGCACAGAAAGCCACAGATGGCAAACAGGCGCTGATGTAAAAGTCCTCTTTCCCTCTCTCTCTCTCTCTCTCTCCCTTGTTCCCTCTCTCCCCTCTCTTGCTCTCTCTCTGTGTCTCTCTTCCTCGCTGTCTCTCTCTCCCTCCCTTTCTTTCTCTACCTCCCTCCCTCACTCTCTCCTTCGCTCTCTCTGTCTCTCCCTCGCTGGCGACTTGCTGGTGGCTTTAGACTAGCCATACAAAAACGCTTTTCACTTTAAAATGAATGATCACACATGCACTACAACTTTTCATATGGGCTCTCAATACCAAATACCAACCCATTTGTAAATTATAAGTGGGTTTTCTTTTTCCTTTAACAAACAAGAATTGGGTGCACAAGTTTGAATTTATTTTGGATCTTCTCTAATCTACACAAGGTCAAAATTATGCCCACTAATATTTGTTTATATGTCCCTTAACAAGCTGCACCTCGACCAGATGCTTTTGGTAACCATCAACAAGCTTTGGGTGAAGTTCTGGCTGTATATTTAGCCACTCCTCTTGACAGAATTGGTAGAGTTCATTTAAATTGGCTAGTTTCCTGGCTTTTAAGTGCAGTCCACAAATTGTCAACAGGGTTGAGGTCGGGGATTTGGGAAGGGCATTCCAGAAGCTTAAAGTTAGCCTGCTTTATCCATGTGAGGAAACACTGAAGAACAGACCACTGGCAAAGTTAAGAACACAGAATGGTGATTATAAAATAAATAAATAATGCAGGCAATTTCGGCATGTTGGTGGAGGTGATGAACTGTTCTTTGTTTTTTTCCAGCTCTTTTAAAAAAATAAAAAAAACAACCTGATAAAAAAATGTTTGTTTTACACTCTTTGACATCAGAAAAAAGTGATGAGGAAGTGTGGATTTTTTATTTATGTTTTCTTTTTCTTAGAAACAGGTACATACATTTCAAATCTGAAAAATGACACGAAATATCAGCTATTTTTAAAATAAATCTTGTTTCCTTCTTGAATACAGTTAGTGTACTTTACATTAGCAGAGTAATAAATAAAAATAATAAATAATAAAATAATAATAATAAAATTATCCCATGATCCACAAAAAATGAAATAATGTGAAAATACTCATTTTTGCCTCCGTCTGGATTGGAGATGCCACACAACGTGCGTGCGCGCTCGTCAATATAAGTGTTCCACCTGCCAATCCAAAGGGCTGTCAGTAGCTTGCAAAAATCCATAAATTAAATAAATCAATTAATGGGACTGTTAAGATAATGGTTCCGGCACTGATGCCACTTCCTCCTTCTTTTCCAATGTCGGGACCCGCCAGGAAGTTCCTGGTTTTTAGTGGAGCGCAGTTCAAATTCCAAATATTTATCTCTTCAATAACTGCGCACCAGGAAAGGATAGGAAAGGCACAGAGGAGGGTTTTATTAAAAAGAAGAGCTGAACGTTCAGCTAAAATTTGCCAGAAGGTACATCTGAGATGCAAGCCTAGATTTAATGTTTTGATGAAAGAAAATCCTCCTCTATATCACTTCATCATGAAGCTGTATAACTGGGGTTACAAATTGCAAAACATGCACTATGCACAATTTCTCCAATCACAACCAGAGAAGCCTATAACTTCTTCTGTGTTGTCTGGGTGTCTTAAATGGCGTCTTCTAATTATGCATGCAGCAGTGTTCATCAGTCAGCCTTTCCCATATTTTCAAATATTTGGATCTGCCACTGTTACAAGTATTTGGACAAATTAAATCTAAGGATGATTGTGATTATATATTATCGCTTTATAGCTAGTTTCCAGGGGGTGGATACATCTATTATTCATAAATCACTAAGTGTGTCTTGGAGTTCATTTAGATAGAAACAAACGAGGCTTCAGTCTCCCATGTGCCTTCTGAGAAACTAGATTTGAAATTTCAGATCTTCATTTTCAGAAAATCCTTTTTGTCCTCTGGAGCAGGTACTCAGTGGAATAGAAGATGAACTACCAATCTGTAGACCTGGGTTTGATTCTTTGTCATGCCTGTCTGTGTACTTGGACAAGACACTTCATCTGCATTGTCCCCGTCCACCCAGCTGTAACTGGGTACCAGTCTCAGCTGAGAAAGTAACCTCCTCTGGACTGGTAGTAGTACAGAAGAAAAGAAGCCTTGATTGTTTTTTTTTTCTTGTTTTTAATAAATGGTCAATAAAATTAAAACTAAAAAAATAATGTGTAAAAGGGTTCACAAACCTTTTCACAGCAGTGAAGGGTTAACTAGACCTGAGTGGGCTAGTTTCCTGTATGAGGTAAAAAATAATCAAGTAGTTCCATGGACGTATTCGGTAACTGCCAAGCTCAATAATTCTAGCAAGTTGAACACCCTACCCCCATCCTCTTTTCCATCCCCACCCCAGACTGAGAGAGCGAGAATGCTGTTGACTGGAGGACAGAGAGGAAGTCACTTTATCTTTTACTAGGTTTGCTGCCAGTAAAGTTACCACATCTCCAGGAATCTCAGCTGCTAAAATGAATTTTGAACAAGCAGAGAACTCAGTAGAACACATTCCTCCATCAAGGTGCAGCATGACCTTCAACCAAAATAACTGCATCCGAACCCGACATACGAGGTCTATTAGAAAAGTATCCGACCTTATTATTTTTTTTCAAAAACCATATGGATTTGAATCACGTGTGATTACATCAGGCATGCTTGAACCCTCGTGGGCATGCAAGAGTTTTTTCACGCCTGTCGGTTACGTCATTCGCCTGTGGGCAGTCTTTGAGTGAGGAGTGGCCCACCCTCTCGTCCTTTTTTCATTGTTTAGGAATGGCTCAGAGACTGTTGCTTTGTTTGATCAAAATTTTTTCAAAACTGTAAGGCAAAACTGAGTGGACACCATTCGATAAATTCAGCTGGTTAACGGCTGATGAGAGATTTTGGTCTGGTAGTGTCGCTGTAAGGACCTGCCACGGCGCCTGACGGCGATCTGCGCTTCGAGGCGGCAGCGTCTCGCCGTTTCAAGTTGAAAACTTGCACATTTCAGGCTCTGTTGACCCAGTAAGTCGTCAGAGAACAGAGAACTTTCAGAAGAAGTCGGCATGAGGAGTTTATTCGGACATTCCATTGTTAACGGACATTTTGTAATGAAAGAACGTGCGGGCAGAGTCGCATGTTGGGCCGGACCTGACCGCGGGGGGGCGTGACAGGAAAAACACCTTCGTTGGAAACCTTAACGGGCAAGTTGGAACATGCCCAAGCTGTTAAACAATTTCTCAGTTACTCACTTGTTGAAAGCCATCAAAAGCCGCCTGAATTTTACAAATGGTTTTCAACACGGAGGTGTTTTTCCTGTCGCGGCGCACACAGATTTGTCGAGTCGTCACAGAAACGACTCGGCGAATTTGCGCGCACGTCTTTCATTACAAAATGTCCTTAAACAGTGGAATGTCCGCATAAAGTCCTCATGCCGGCCTCTTCTGAATCTTCTCTGTTCTCTCACGACGTCCTGGGGGAATTAAGCCTTAAATTAGGATGTTTTCAGCTCGAAACAGGCCGACGACGGCGCCTGGAAGCGCTGCATGACGTCCTGCTCCGTGGAAAGTCCTTACAGCGACAGAAACACCCCATAATCTCTCATCAGCCGTTAAACTTTTCACCAAAAACTATCTTAATTTCTCGAATAGTGTCCACTCAGATATTCCTCACAGGTCCAGAAAAAATTTTGATAAAGCAACGCGCGCCGTCTCGAGCAGTGTGTGAAACAAAGGAATTCAGCCGAGAGGGCGGGACCACATCTCACTCAAGGCCTGCCCACAGGGAAATGACGTCACCGACGCGTGAAAAAACTCACGCATGCGCACGAGGGTTCAAGCATGATTGGTGTAATCGCACGTCATTCAAATCCATATAGTTAAAAAATAAATAAAAGGGTCGGTTTATTATCTAATAGACTTCGTATATTGTATGTATGTTGTTATTGAGGTTCACGGGGATTTGATGAAAATTCCTCAATGCTTCACACTAAAAAAGAAAAGGCTTAATTTGATTGCTTCAATTGGGAACATATTTTCCGTTATACAAGGCACACTGGAGTATAAGTCACGCAGAACTATAAGTCGCACCTTTTTCTGTGTTATGAGCTCTTTAGTTTGGGATTTTTGTGTATTCTTCTTCTTTTGGCTGCTCCTGTTAGGGGTCGCCACAGCAGATCAGTCATTTCCATCTCACTCTGTCCTCTTTATCTTTCTCTGTCACAGGAACCACCTGCATGTCCTCCCTCATCACATCCATAAACCTCCTCTTTGGCCTTCCTTTTCTCCTCCTGCCTGGTCACTCCATCCTCAGAATCCATCTCCCTATATACCCTGGGTCCCTCCTCTGCACATGTCCAAACCATCTCAATCTCACCTCTCTCATTTTGTCTCCAAACCGTCCCACCTGAGCTGTCCCTCTGATATGTTCATTCCTAATCCTGTCCATTGTCATCGCTCCCAAAGAGATTCGCAACATCTTCAGCTCTGCCACCTCCAGCTCTCCCTCCTGTCTTTTTGTTAGTGCCACAGTCTCTAAGCCGTACAACATAGCTGGTCTCACTACTGTCTTGTAAACCTTCCCCCTCACTCTTGCTGATATTTTTGGTCACAGATCACTCCTGCCACCTTTCTCTACCCACTCCACCCTGTCTATTATTTAAAGTCATCTAGTTTCATCACCTCTGCACCTTGTAACTGCACTATTCCACTGGGCTCCCTCTCATTCACACACATGTACTCAGTCTTGCTCCTACTGACTTTCATTCCCCTTTTCTCCAGAGCATAGCTCCACCTCTCCAGGCTTGACTCAACCTCCCATCTACTCTCACTACAGATCACAAAGTCATCTGCAAACATCATAGTGTAGACATAGACAAGAGAGTCCTGTCTGATCTCATCAGTCAACCTGTCCATCACCATTGCAAACACGAAAGGACTCAGAGCTGATCCTTGGTGTAATCCCACCTCCACCTTGAATGAGGCTGTCATTCCTACTGTGCATCTCACCGGTGTCATACTATCCTTGTACGTGTCCTGCAATACCCTAACATACTTCTCTGTCACTCTAGACTTCCTCATACAATACCACAACTCTTCTCTTGGCACCCTGTCATAGGCTTTTTCTAAATCCACAAACACAATTTAACTCTTTCTAGCCTTCTCTATACTTCACCATCAGTATTCTCAGAGCAAACATTCTACTACTCTTTCCTCATAACCTCATGTTGTGGCTAATCAACTTTATGCCTCTGTAGTTACTGCAGCTCTGCACATCACCCTTTTTCTTTAAAATAGGAACCAGCACACTTAAGCTCCACTCCTCAGGCATCCTCTCACTTTCCAAGATTTTATTAAACAATCTGATTTAAACTCCACTGCCATCTCTCCAAGACATTTCCGTGCCTCAGCTGGAATGTCATCTGGACCAAATGCCTTTCTGCTCTTCGTCCTTTTCATAGCTGCTCTCACTTCATCCTTACTAATCCCTTGCACTTCCTGATTTACACTCTCCACATCATCTCTCTCTCTCTGATTTTCTTCATTCATCAGCTCCTCAAAATATTCCCTCCACCTTTTCAACACACTCTCCCCACTTGGAGTAGTGTATTTTTATTACTGGCATTTATTCTTTTAGTATTGGAGTTTATTTTGTTTAGTGCTTTGATTCTTGGGAAAGTTCTACATAAATAGCCATTAGATTAGATTAGATTAGATTAGATTAGAGAAACTTTATTGATTTCACAGAAGAGAAATTCACATGTTACGTCAGCTCTTAAGACAACACACAAGGTGGGTGCAAGAAGAGGAAAATGTTCATCGAGCAGCGTGTGCAAGGATAAGCAATAATAATAATACTTGTAACAGTACAAGACATGAGAAATGAGGTAGAAATAGAATATGTATGTATATATAAACACACACGCACTCACGTACGTATATATATATATATATATATATATATATATATATATATATATATATATATATATATATATATATATATATATATATATATATATATATATATATATACATATACTCAACAAAAATATAAACGCAACACTTTTGGTTTTGCTCCCATTTTGTTTGAGATGAACTCAAAGATCTAAAACTTTTTCCACATACACAATATCACCATTTCCCTCAAATATTGTTCACAAACCAGTCTAAATCTGTGATAGTGAGCACTTCTCCTTTGCTGAGATAATCCATCCCACCTCACAGGTGTGCCATACCAAGATGCTGATTAGACACCATGATTAGTGCACAGGTGTGCCTTAGACTGCCCACAATAAAAGGCCACTCTGAAATGTGCAGTTTTATCACACAGCACAATGCCACAGATGTCGCAAGATTTGAGGGAGCGTGCAATTGGCATGCTGACAACAGGAATGATAACCAGAGCTGTTGCTCGTGTATTGAATGTTCATGTCTCTACCATAAGCCGTCTCCAAAGGTGTTTCAGAGAATTTGGCAGTACATCCAACCAGCCTCATAACCGCAGACCACATGTAACCACACCAGCCCAGGACCTCCACATCCAGCATGTTCACCTCCAAGATCGTCTGAGACCAGCCACTCAGACAGCTGCTGAAACAATCGGTTTGCATAACCAAAGAATTTCTGCACAAACTGTCAGAAACCGTCTCAGGGAAGCTCATCTGCATGCTCGTCGTCCTCATTGGGGTCTCGACCTGACTCCAGTTCGTTGTTGTAACCGACTTGAGTGGGCAAATGCTCACCTTCGTTGGCGTTTGGCACGTTGGAGAGGTGTTCTCTTCAACTCTATGCGAAGGAGATGTGTTGCACTGCATGAGGCAAATGGTGGTCACACCAGATACTGACTGGTATCCCCCCCCAATAAAACAAAACTGCACCTTTCAGAGTGGCCTTTTATTGTGGGCAGTCTAAGGCACACCTGTGCACTAATCATGGTGTCTAATCAGCATCTTGGTATGGCACACCTGTGAGGTGGGATGGATTATCTCAGCAAAGGAGAAGTGCTCACTATCACAGATTTAGACTGGTTTGTGAACAATATTTGAGGGAAATGGTGATATTGTGTATGTGGAAAAAGTTTTAGATCTTTGAGTTCATCTCATACAAAATGGGAGCAAAACCAAAAGTGTTGCGTTTATATTTTTGTTGAGTGTATATATATGCATATACACATATACATACACATACACCCATACACGCATACCCATATGCACACACATACCTATACATGTACACATGTACATATGCATATATAAAACATGATTGGGATTGAAAAAGAGATAGGTGCATCTTCTTTACAATATGTGAAATGGAGTTTAGATGTGATAAGGTGACATTAGTGCTGGGATTTGTAAACGAGTATGCCATTGTAATTACTATTATGAATAACAAACTTTTTCAGTATATAGGTCACACTGGAGTATAAGTCACGGGGCCTTCAAAACTACCAAAAAAAAACAAAAAAAAAACATGATTTATACTCCAGAAATTATGGTACTTAATTGAACTGGGAGTGATCTAATTCATTTCAGTGTTACTATTGAAGCACTTTATTAAGTTGATCCAGCAGTTCCCTTTTTTAGTGTATCTTGCAATGCTGATGACAGAAAAAAAAATGCTGTATCCACCTTCAGATCTGTAGCCACACTGAAATTTAACATTTTCCTCCTTGCAACATAATCCACATTTCCACCAAGCTTCAAAAACAGTTCTTATGTTTTGGCAAATATTGTTGAAAAACACACAAATCAACAGACAAATGGATGGAAAAAAATGTCCTCTATATGGTGGGAACAAAGTGAGGAACCTTGGGCTAATTTTTGATCCTACGTTGTCCTTTGGTCTGCACATTAAAAATGTTACAAGGAGTGCTTTCTTCCACTTACGAAATATAGTGAAGATTCGTCCCATCCTGTTTATGGCTGATGCTGAGACCCTGATCCATGCGTTTATTTCTTCTAGATTGGACTACTGCAATGCTCTATTTTCTGGTTTACCGCAGTCCAGTATTAGGGGTCTCCAGTTGGTTCAGAATGCTGCTGCCAGACTTTTGACACGAAGCAGAAAGTTCGACCACATTACACCCATTTTGGCGTCTCTTCATTGGCTTCCTGTCCCAGTGAGATCAGATTTTAATGTTCTGCTACTAGTTTATAAAATTGTTCACGGACTGGCACCTCCCTACCTAGCTGACCTAATTAAACCTTATGTACCAGCCCGGGCTTTGCATTCTCAGAGCGCAGGATTACTTTGTATCCCTAGGGTGAATAAGAAGTCTGCGGGTCATAGAGCTTTCTCTTATCGTGCCCCTGCTCTGTGGAATGATCTCCCTGCGTCAATAAAACAGTCAGATTCTGTAGAGACTTTCAAGTCCAGACTTAAGACACACTTTTTTCCCCTTTCATATGGCTAGCATACTGGCATAGTATAGTTCTACGCTTTTTACTTTTTTAATTCATTTTATTAGGAAACGGAGCGTGCTGCGGCCTCAACTTTACCTAAATTCTGGGTCTTTTAGTGAAGATCAGGGCTAGTGGCCGGCGATCACCTTAGTATTTCCTGTTTTTCTTGTTGTTTAATGCTGGCAGATTATACAGTATTTCTTGTCTTTCTGATGCTTGATTCTGTTTTTTCTCTGTTTAAGGTGCAGCTCCATCCAGAGATGGGTGTGGTAATTGTGCTGGAGACCCCCCTGTTCTGTGCACCAACAGCTTTTCCTGTATATTCGTTTTGTGAATTGTTCTGTAATTTGTGTTTGTAGCATGGCCCAAGGAGAGGGTCACCCCTTTGAGTCTGGTCTGCTTGAGCTTTCCTCCTCAGAGGGAGTTTTTCCCTACCACTGTTGCTCTGGGGGTTAGTAAGGTTAGACCTTACTTGTGTGAAGCGCCTTGAGGCAACTCTGTTGTGATTTTGCGCTATATAAATGAAAATAAATTGAAACTGAATTGAAAGTGAAACATGATGCCATCATATAAAATCAAAATACCATTACAGACATAATGTGTACTTACTTGTACTTTATATCCTTGTGTGTAGAGTGTAGAGGTGGGCAGATCGATCCTAATATCGATAATATCAATAACAACACTGGTATTGATATTGAATGATCCTCGTGTAAAAAGATCGATACTCAAGCTTTTTTCTCTTCTGTACACACTGACTGCTGTGCACGCAGATTCATCAAAGTCTACTCTCTGTCTGTAAGAGCAGTGCTGCGCTGTGTCACACAACACTGAGCAGCGCACCCTCCCTCCTCTGGTCTTTTGTTGTTGCGCCATCACGTGGCTCAGAGGTGCCAGCCAACAGCCATGCAGGTAGGCTCAGCCTGGCCTGCCCACTCAGCACTCTCCTCAAGTCAGCCCTCTACCAGGAGATTTTGTTTTAAGTTGAGTTGAGTGATATTTTTTTAAACAAAAATGTTGATTGTGATAATAAAGTATTTTGTTGTCACGTACAATGTTTGGCAAAATTCCATCCTAGATCCTTTGGATCTATAAAGCTTAAATATGAAAAGGTATATGTATCGGTATCGATATCGGCGATACTGGGCCAGTATTTACTTGGTATCGGATCAATAACAAAACTCCTGGTATCGCCCACCTCTAGTAGAGTGCGCAGGTTATGCGTCAGTCCTCTCATGTCTTTCAGTTAAGTTGGTGTAACCTAATTTAACCTATTTCATGTTGTTTAAATTTTTTAGTTATGCATTAAGTTTTTACCATGCGTTTCGGTGAAACAGGGAATAGCAAGGCATTGTTTTCACTGGGGTGTGTGTGTGTGTGTGTGTGTGTGTGTGTGTGTGTGTGTGTGTGTGTGTGTGTGTGTGTGTGTGTGTGTGTGTGTGTGTGTGTGTGTGTGTGTGTGTGTGTGTGTGTGTGTGTGTGTGTGTGCATACAACATGACTCAAAAAAGGCCAGACAGATTGCCCTCAAAACTGGTGGGAATATTACTTGGATATCTAGAGGTGATTAGTGCCTGGAATAGTAAAACACTTCATATATATATATATATATATATATATATATATATATATATATATACACCTTTTTTGTACTGTATATCTCAGCAATCAAGAAGTCTAGATGGACGATCAAAAGCATATAGTGATAAGCAAAGTATTTGTGATTGCTTGGTATGAATAACTTCATAATGAAGTCCCACAGATATGATGAAGTTTTACTTAAACAAAACCGCCATTACAGACACATGTATATTTAGTTGTACATTTATATCATGGTGTGTGGAGCACACAAGGTATTCATCAGTCTGCTGATGCCTTTCATTTAATTTTGTTGCAATCAAAATACATCACTAACTTCAAAATCGTAAGTTCTAATCATTTATTTTTGCACACATAAACTTTTGAAAATTGAGGTTCTGAGTCAAATCAATCAGTTTGATTTTTGCCAACTTGTTTGGGATTTCAGCTAAAAGTTTAAGTGACTTTTAAGTCTTGAGATCTGATTTCTCTTTTTTTGATAGTTGAAAAATCTCTATATATGCATTTAATTGCGGATAAAACCTTACAAAACCTTTGACATCTGCATTAACAGAGACCACACTGCATTAAAACGACCAGTAGCCACTTCTCACATTCACCCTTCTATTATTTCACTCATCACCATTCTTTCTGACTGAGTGCCAAATGTTCATCAGGCTGAAACAGCAACCGATACAGGACCACATGACACTCTGCCCTGGTTTCACACCCTTAATTGACCGTAAGCCTCCATCATTACACACACACACACACACACACACACTACTGGCTAAGATACCATGAGCATGTAAGCTGATTATTTAATGCACCTGTCAGCAAATTTGAACACCCACAAGAATTCACCGTCCACCCACACTCTCACACACACACACCACACAGGAGCTGTTTATCCCAAAGGCGGGAGAGTGGTAGGTCCATGTAGGCCAATGTCATCGTTAGCAAAAGCAAAATATTTTCATTGTGAGGCTATCTGTTCATGTCAACAATCTGATAGGGCGCCGGTTCAAGATAGGCGGTTCCCATGAGGTCTGTGGCCTCGGCGGTGGCGGGACAGGGCCGGGGTGGTGGGTTGGGGTTATTCACGGTGAGAAGGGGGTTGTGGGATTGGTTGTTCCCAGATATCAGGAACATGGTGACTGTCAACAGCTCTAGCGAGACAGATAGCGTGAGGTCACGATGTGACAGACAAGTGATAGTCGCTGCGATTCAATGTTTCTGCCAGCAGGGTTAATGTAATTTTTTTGCCTACGTCTACTTTTAATAAAGTCGGGGAATATGTTACTACTATCGGCTACCTGTGCAGTGTAGAATTTAGTTTAAAGATAAGTATTATACCAGGCATTGCATGGTGAATCCATGGACTCATGTCTATGGATTCACGTCTATTTCCACCAATCATGCTGTGTGCATGCAGGTTGACTACAGAGTTGTGCTTAAAGGGGCTTGTTTTTGCAAAGGTCAGTGTAATACTAAGCCCCTTCGGCTGCTCCCTTGTTTGCACTCGGGGTCGCCACAGCAAATCTAAGGTGAATCTGCATGTTGAATTGGCACAGGTTTTATGCCGGATGCCCTTCCTGACGCAACTACACATTACATGGAGAAATGTGGCAGGGGTGGGATTTGGACACCGGAACCTTCTGCACTGAAACCAAGTGCATTAACCACTCATCCACTACCCCTGCCTGCAAAGGTCAATATAAATGGAGTCAAATGTTAAATTATTTATTTTTACTCTCCTATGCACCAAAAGTGGTACACGCACAGTATGTAGGTGGGTTCTGGAATTGCCCAGCCAACATCAAATTTACCAAAGATCAATCATTGGGGTCAATGTCATTGGAGTGAAAGGTCAAAATTTTATTTGATCTGTTTGTTTGTTCACCTACTCCTCACACTGTTTTTGTTTGTTTGGTAATTTTAAAGGTCATTCAGTTAAAGCTACAAATTATGATTTTTCACTGCTTTTCCTCCATATTTGGCACAAATATGTAGGTGGGTTCTGGAATTGCCCAGCCAACATCAAATTTACCAAAGGTCAATCATTGGGGTCAAAATTTTAGTTTATCTGTTTGTTTGTCCACCTACTCCTCACACTGTTTTTGTTTGTTTGTTTGTTTGGTAATTTTAAAGGTCATTCAGTTAAAGCTACAAATTATGATTTTTCACTGCTTTGTCCTCCATATTTGGCGCAAATATGTAGGTGGGTTCTGGAATTGCCCAAGTAACATCAAATTTACCAAAGGTCAATCATTGGGGTCAACGTCATTGGAGTGAAAGGTCAAAATTTTACTTTATCTGTTTCTTTGTTCCCCTACTCCTCACACTGTTTTTGTTTGTTTGTTTGGTAATTTTAAAGGTCATTCAGTTAAAGCTACAAATTATGATTTTTCACTGCTTTGTCCTCCATATTTGGCACAAATATGTAGGTGGGTACTGGAATTGCCCAAGTAACATCAAATTTAATGAGTGGGGTTTGTATGAAGTGTGTTTTTGGTTTGCTTTATTTTCACAGTAAAATCACCAGTGTTAAATTCACAGACAGTGAAGATACGGTCCCACTTTGACCAGAGTAGAAACATATGTACACTGGAAGTAATTTAACACTGTCAATGTTAGTTTTACACTGGTGATTTTACTGTGTTGTTTCTGCCTATTTTCTGTCACTGTTATGTTTGCTTGGGGTTTGGTGGAGGGATCTTTCTTGTCTGCTGTCTTCTGCTTGGTGATGGGCCTTTCCCTGTGACCTTCTCTCCTGCTTGACACACCCCTTTCCAGATCTTTCCACACACTTGTCCAGCATTTCCTGCTAATCACTCCCTCTATTTAAGTCACATTTCAGCATTTGGTTGTGAGCTTGTTGAGCCTTGAGCCACTTTTGAGTATTTATTCTTCTGAGCATATTTGTCCTGTTTTTTTTTCTACCAATGTTTTTGACCTGCCTGCCTGTTTTTGATGTTGTCTCTGCCTAATGTTTCAGGTCCTGTTGCTTATCTTGGCCTGCCTACCTGTGTACCCAACCCTGCCTGAACTTTTATTAAACCCTGTTTTACTGACATCTGACTCCTGCATTTGTGTCCAGCCACCCTGTTCCAGTAAGCCTGACATTCTCAGTTAGTGGAGGTAAAAATGTGTGGCCATTATTGTCCCAGTTGAGTTGTGCACTAAGTGCACTTTGTGGTTCATTTTGCTGGATAAACTTTTAGATATTCACCAAATTTTTATTTTTAAATTAGCAAAGACATGTAATCTTTTTCTTTTAGTTCCAGTGAAGTAAGACTTACCCCACACTAGGAACTAACTGATTTTGCCAACTTGGTCAGATTCCTAAAACTTGCCTTCCACTTTGTTTAGCAGTACAGTAAAAAGGTTTATGGTTTTTTTCCTGCAAACTAAAAAAGTGACCACCTTCAATAACTGCCATACATGTGGCCTTTAATGAAAAAAATGATTGAAACTAATTTTAAAAATTGTTGATATTATTAGCCATGCTACCAGCCATGTGCTCATTTACGATCACTGATATATGCATTCCCATGCTTTTGCTGCAATGTATCTAATTCTGTTTTTGTACATGGTGTTATTTAATTTATTGTTAAATATTGTTATCTAGTGCTGTCATTCATTTGTTGAAAGTTTTTATCCTGCTGTGTGACGTTTTCTTCAGACTCCAAATAAATCAAAATAAGAAAGCTAACGAGTCTGTTTGTTGAGTTCATGATTTTAGCAGGATTACTCACAAAATTAACAACTAATATTTCCTAAAAAAAGGAGAGAGAGAGAGAGAGAGAGAGATTGTTTAAAAAAATGTTTGATTAAACATATTGGGCATTATATAACGGCTAAGTGGATCCTTGTCATTTGATTGGTGCTTTGTATGTCACGTGACATGACTTATTCGTTCCATTTACCATGCAAATTTGGTTCCATACGTTTTATACCATTCCACACTATGAACCATGCCCACACACATACTAGTGGGGGCAGCGTTTAGCTAAACATGGCAGAGTTTGTTTTGCTGATGGACTATGATTTCAACGAGGTAATTGAGGCTTCTAATTCTTCTAACACACACAAAACAAATCCACTACACCATAAGCCATCTGGAGGCATGAAGAGCTGTTAGGATGAAAAGCTGGAGAAATTTCTGACACGATTTGTCACTGGACTGGGGAAGCACACAAAGTCTTTTTTTTTTTTTTTTTAAAGTATCATGAACTACATTGTCAGAATTATTTTTGAACTATCTCTTTTTTCCAAGTTGACTGAGAACAGTTTTGGACTCCTTGGATTGTTGATGTCAAAGCACCAGTGACGAACCCAGCTTTTTTGAAATGTGTTGCAGGCATCCATTTCAAAATGAGAAAATATTTGCACAAAAACAAAAAAGTCTATCAGTTTGAACATTAAATATCTTGTCTTTGTGATGTATTCAATTGAATATAGGTTGAAGAGGATTTGCAAATCATTGTATTCTGTTTTTATTTACATTTCACACAGCGTCCCAACTTCATTGGAATTAGGGTTGTAGTATAATTGCGCTCACCTGTGCACCTGCCCATGGAATGAGGTGTGGTCAGGCGTAGAGCCCGTGTACTGTTTCCCTGGAAAACGGAGATGACTGATCACTATAATTCCCAGTAGCAGCTAGCAACTACACAGCTAGCTAGCTTAGGTGAGTTTATAGAACACCCAGCTAGCTTGGATAGTTAGCATGGAGAGTAGGTGATTTGCAAATTATCATGTTTTATTTGTTTTAGAGTAAATGATGTATTCTGCTAATGTGTTCAATGTGTGATGTTAGCCTGATGCTCAGTTCATGATTTTAATTTATTTTTTTATGTCTAGGCTCAACCCAGTCTCGCGTTTTTTTTTTTTGTTTGTTTGTTTTTGTTGTTTTTTGTTTTTTTGTGCTCCCATCACAAAATGATTCAAATTTTTGTAACAGGGTTTTTTTAATCTCACTATTACTAACCCTACTCCTACCCCAACCCAAACCGTAAAGGAGACCTGCATTGAAAAAAATGCAGTCAGATTTTTTTGAACAAAAAATGACTTACGAGGTCTGTCCGTAAAGTATCGTACCTTTTTATTTTTTTCAAAAACTATATGGATTTCATTCATATGTTTTTACGTCAGACATGCTTGAACCCTCGTGCGCATGCGTGAGTTTTTCCACGCCTGTCGGTGACGTCATTCGCCTGTGAGCACGCCTTGTGGAAGGAGTGGTCCCGCCCCCTCGTCGGATTTTCATTGTCTGGAAATGGCGGAATGAAAAGGACTTTTTTTCCATCAGAATTTTTTCAGAAGCTGTTAGAGACTGGCACCTGGAAACCATTCGAAAAATTTATCTGGCTTTCAGTGAAAATTTTACGGGCTTCACAGAGAATAAGGACTTTAACTACAGGTTTAAGGACCCCTTTAAAGGACGGTCGGTGCGCCGCGCTGCGAGCTGCGACGATGTGGCACAAACCACTGGATCATTTCTAAGCTGATGGCTCTGTGGATACGAGACCGTCGTGTGCTCTTTCTCTGGTTATCACAAGACCTGGACATCAGCCATTTTCCGGCAGATTTCACTTTTAACAAGAGATTTTGTCATGGAAAGCCGCGCGGAGGCTTCTCATCACGACCGATTCGCTGATGAAGCGAGACAAAGGAACACCTCCGTTTCGGCGTGTTAGAGGACAAGTTGGGACATGTCCAGCTCTCCACAAGTTCTTTTATACTCACTCGACTGGTAAGCACTGAAAGCCGAGATAGACATGATAGACTTAATAAGAGCAGCGGAGGCATAGAGCAGGAGAGGAAGAACATCGCCCGCTGTCGATGTCGTTGCTGATCTGAGCACACAGATCTGTATCTCACATTCATTGCAGCTTACTTTTGGATGTTGAAACCAGGACGTGTATAAGTAACATTACTAACAGATGAAATCAATTTCAATGCGGGATCGGACTGAAGGCGGGAGCGCATCGTCTTGTCCCTGACGTCATGGAAATGATACGGCTGTACAAACTGTTTTCACGGAGGGCTACGTTTTAGCTGCAAATTTGTCATTTTTAAACAAAGATTTCTCCGCTGAATTACAAATTTGGGCTTACAGATTTACTTTACTGCATTCACAAGGGTCTTATAAATACATATCAGCTATTTCTTTCTGAAATCTGACCACATTTATTTCAATGCAGGTCTACTTTAACCATAACCTACCCCTACTCCTTCCCCCAACCTTAACCATAACCACCCGACCCCCCCCCACCCCACCCCCCACCCCCACTTTACTTTTAATTTTGTGCAGCCATCACGGAATGTATTAGAATTAATTTGTGCTCCCGTTACGAAAATGTGGCACTTGTCGTGACAATATCACGAACCAATAGATTAATGTATATTTCGTGCTGCTGAATCACGACATGCCATGAGATATGGTAGTCTAGGCTGTGACATTAGATATTTGCATTTATTATACATCTGACTGAAATCCTTTGTTCTGATTGGCTGATTCGCGTGTAATAATTGCAATACTTTCACAATAAATCATTCAAAGTTAACAATAGCCACATTATTGACTGATTCTGCACCATTTCGGGCAACATTATCAGTGATTGCGGACCGATTTTGTCATAACGGGGCAACAATGTTTCGCGCATGCGCAGGGGTGATGCTTCGCAGATGACATCATGGCGGAAAGCAGAAGGTTTGTGTCCGTGGATACTGATGGGATAAACACTCCTCTATCCAAGAAAGACAGTGAGAGTACCGCGAAAAGTATCAAGAAAAGTTCCGCAGATTTTAGCGAAGGATGACGGGAAAGATTTGCATGGTGTTTCACCCGATGAGTTCGAGAAGCTTCCCACTGCCACACTCGACCATGAACTGGGACAGTTCTACGCATCAGTGTGCCCCAAGTCTGGCCAAAGGCTAAAACACAGTACCATGAACTCACTGTGGTACGGGATATCCAGGTACCTTAAAGATAAGGGTTTTGACATTATGGGGAATCCTGAGTTTGAACAATCAAAGAATGTGTTCCTTGCCATTCAAGCTGATCTCAAGCGGAGTGGCTACAGATCTACAGAACACATCCCTCTCATCGCTCGAGCTGTGGAATTTATATGTAATTCTACTGGAATTGTATAGATTTGAGAAATTTTTATGTATGAATGAAATTTAAATTATTTGTTTCTAGTAAATTTAAATTGTGTCTTGTAAAAATAACGAAAAGTAAAAAGAATATAAAAAAAATGACTTAGCAAATTTTTTACACAATTGTAAAGATAAATTTATTAACTACAGAGATGTATAATAAAACAAATAGTGACTGGTTTATTGGGCAGCATAATGGAACGTCACCCCAAGGGACCATTGTGGCCCAAGGCCAAATGCTGCCCTCCAAACCAGTCACCATTTGTATAATGATTGTTGTGTCATTGCTGACTGTATTTCTTATTAATCCTGCATTTTGTTTCAAGTTGTTTTCTATGTACGCCTGATACTTCCTGTGTTTTTGCCGCCCTGTCTCTAAAGGCATTTTGCTCTATATTGATATGCATTGTTATTCTGTGTGATTATCTAGTTGTGTCCTTCACATCTAAATGTTTTTCCGACTGTCTGGAATTAGTCCGGTTGAAGAAGTGAACTGCTTACAGCTCTTGTAAATATGAATTTCTTCTTTTAATGACCTGCCTGTGTCAATAAAATACAGTTAGTTATAGCCAATACACAGAAAACTGCAACAGCAAATCTATCTTCTTCATCGTACTACGTCTGGAACTGTCTTTTAAACATCACTGGTCATGGAGGTTCTGAGCTGCCCTTAGTCTGACCCGTCACCTAGGACCTGTTTGCCTTGGAAGAGCCCTTAGTCTGACCCGTCACCTAGGACCTGTTTGCCTTGGAAGACCCTACAGGGAGCACAAAGCCCCCGACAACATAGCTCCTACGATCATCCGGGTACGCAAACTCCCCCACCATGATAAGGTGGCAGCTAGAGGGGGAGCTCTCCACGCTCCTCCTGCTGCTCCTCCACGTTGAAAGGAGTCAGTTGAGGTGACTCGGGCATCTTTTCCGGATGCCCCCTGGACACCTCGCTGGAGAGGTGTTCCGGGCACGTCCCATTGGGAGGAGGCCCCGCGGAAGACCCAGGACACGCTGGAAGGATTACATCTCTCGGCTGGCTTGGGAACGCCTTGGGGTTCCCCCGGAGGAGCTGGGGGAGGTGTGTGTGGATCGGGAGGTCTGGGCGGCTTTGCTTGAGCTGCTGCCCCCGCGACCCGACTCCGGATAAAGCAGAAGAAAATGGATGGATGGATGGATGTATTGTTGCAGCACCTCTGTTAAGATGAAGTGGGACATTATGTCCAATGCTGCATTCACATGTTGACTGAAGAAAAACCATCACAGACTTACTATCACCTGCAGTAGCGGATGGTCAATGATGACATGAGAAGCACTCATTTTTCTGTGTTAACGAGATGTGCAATAATTCACTTAATTGTTTTCCTCTTTAAAACAGGTGTCTGCAACTTAAAGATTTCATTTCTTACTGCCTGTTTTCCCCTCATTGTTAAGTATAAAATAACATCTGCTTTGTCCTTGTCACTATGGCAAGTGTTAAAAGTTGGACATTTTTAACTTTTGACAGTAAGTGCCATCATGGTTAGTTGGAATTTAGCAAAATCCGGTTTAGCATCTGCCGTTTACAGCCAACATATGAATGTGGCATTAGGGCAAACAGGCAGACAGATACGTAACATACCATATTTGTATATGTAAACTACTGCTTGAGACATCAAGTTTCATGTATGATATTCAGAGGATGAATTTTAGTACAGTTAAGCACTGATGTTATAAGGTGTCAAATACTTCATTCAAAAGTTGTCAGAAATGTCAAACTTAATTAATTGCAACGCTATACTTTTCATTGCTATGTTGATGACACTCAGTTGTACATGCCGATAACTGCAAGTAAGGATTACCTGGCATTGCTGAAAATCTGGATGTCTAGTAACTTCTTGCCTTTAAATTCAGACAATACGAAAATGGTGGCCATTGGTCCTGCAAGACATAGACATCAACTTGAACAGCCAACGCAAAACCTAGATTCACGTGATAAAGTGAGGAAACCTGGGGTGATTTTTGATCTCACACTGTCCATCTTTGCAAGACAGCGACAATTCATCCCATCTTGTCTGTGGTTGATGTATAGACTCTGATTTATGCCTTCTAGATTGTATGACTGCAATGTCCTATTCTCTGGTTTACTGCAGTACAACATTAGAGGTCTCCAACTGGTTCAAACTGCTGCTGCTATTACAGACTTCCTTTTGCAACTGCATGTAACTCTGTAATCTCTTAGAATGGCCTAAGTAGTGGGTCAAAAATGCCAGAGGGAGTTTTTTCTTAATACTGTCACCTCGTCAGACCATACTCAAGAAGTGCCATGAGGCAGCTATGTTGTGATTTGGTGCAATATAAATTAATGTAATTTAATTTAATTAATTGCAGAAAAAGACGACATAGGAAGAGATGAATTTATCCTTATTCACTGTCCAAGAAATTTTTTAATACTCCAAAATAACACCCTTACAGCAGAAAGATTTTTATAAAGTATTTTATTATATAAAACTAATTGGCTAATTTTGTACTATATTGATGGTTTACAGTTGTTTTACAACAGTGAGCCAATATAGGCAGTTTTTCATTGTAATTCAGTTTAAGTGGACAGTTTTACAAATTATGTATCTTTTTTTATGTGCAACCTTTGAAGTGCAGTTATAAGTTCAGTACACAGGACAGACAATGTTGGCACACCAAGGTTTTATCCTTGAGGCGATGAGTAACGTTTGGGGAACATTAGGTCCCTCTGCGATCTGATGTCTGCTACAATCTCATTCACAATGCTGCCACACCGCTCATCACAGGATACACCGACTGCGGCAACGGCCTTCACCGAGGAATGTTTAGCCTTAACGCCGGAGCAATAACAGCTTGAGAAAATATTTGTGCTTTTAAATATAGTTCTATACATAACAAAAATGAGAGCAAGGGTTAAAATATAAAGTTCAGCAGACAAGCTAGACATTGATTAGGAAAATACAGGCATGATTCACTGTTGTGTTAGTAACTGATTTCCTGTGATTGGATAGTGCAGCACCACTCGTGGCAGTTGCAAATGTGACATTGTAAGTATTTAATAAACCAAAGTAAATGGCCCAAGGCTGCTGAAAAAAGGTTCTGAGTGGGTGACGTCTTTTTTTCTGCAGCTCTTGTTTGATGAATAGGAGTTCATGCAGTCTTTCTTTGTCAATGAAGCTGTTAGATATACGTAGATACACTGACACTGTACCTATTCTTCTGTAGATAGAGGAAAAGGGATAGACCGATAATCAGCTGGGCCAATAATCAGCATCGGCCGATAATCCCTCTGGGTGCTCTGTAGGGATAGACAATAATTGCTTGGGGGCAATAACTGGCCGATGCCGATAATCGACCAATTATCGGTCTATATAGAGAGAGAGCTCATATGCTGAAAAATCAAACACTCATGATAGTAAAAATAATATGAAGAAGAATAACTATTTATATGGGGCTTTTTCAGGAATCAACACACAAAACAGTAATCAGCATCCAATATGTTATCCATCACATATTTACAGTATTGGTCCATCATGCTTATTTTTTTTGGAATTTACAACCCCAATTCCAATGAAGTTGGGACATTGTGTAAAATGTAAATAAAAACAGAATACAATGATTTACAAAACCTCTTCAACCTATATTCAATTGACTACACAACAAAGACAAGATATTTAAAGTTCAAACTGACAAACCTGATTGTTTTTGTGCAAATATTTGCTCATTTTGAAATGGATGCCTGCAACACATTTGAAAAAAGCCTGAAAGTGGTATGTTTACCACTGTGTTACATCACCTTTCATTCTACAACACTCAATAAGCATTTGGAAACTGAGGACACTAATTGTTAAAGCTTTGTAGGTTGAATTCTTTCCCATTCTTTCTTGATGTACATCTTCAGTTGTTCAACAGTCTGGGGTCTCCATTTTCGTATTTTGTGCTTCATAATGTGCCACACATTTTCAGTGGGCGACAGGTCTGGACTGCAGGCAGGCCAGTCTAGTACCCGCACTCTTTTACTATGAAGCCACGCTGTTGTAACACGTACAGAATGTGGCTTGGCATTGTCTTGCTGAAATAAGCAGTGATGTCCCTGAAAAAGACTTTGATGGTGCCATCACAGATGTACAAGTTGCCCATGCCATGGGCACTAACACACCCTCATACATCGCAGATGCTGGCTTTTGAATTTTGTGCTGGTAACAATCTGGATGGTCTTTTTCCTCTTTTGTCCGAGGACACAACATCCATGATTTCAAAAACATTTTGAAATGTGGACTCATCAGACCACAGCACACTTTTCCCACTTTGTGTCTGTCCATTTCAAATGAGCTCGGGCCCAGAGAAGCCCACGCAGTAAGATCCTTTACACAATTATGTTGGTTTTTAATGCACTGCCGCCTGAGGGATCGAAGGTCACGGTCATTCAATGCTGGTTTTCGGCCTTGCCGCTTACATGTAGAAAGTTCTCCAGATTATCTGAATCTTCTGATTACATTATGGACTGTAGATGATGGAATCCCTAAATTCCTTGCAATTGAACATTGAGAAACATTGTTCTTAAACTGTTGGACTATTTTTTTGCACAGTTGTGATCCTCACCGCATCTTTGCTTGTGAACGGCTGAGCCTTTTGGGGATGCTCCTTTTATACCCAATCATGACACTCACAATTACACTTATTGTGTATGTACTACATGGTGGCACCTAATGCTTAAAGACCTATGAAGTCTGTTACTGCACAGACATTTTTTGTGAAGAAACTGGAACCTTTGTCTTATTCTTTTTTTATGACAACCTGAAAGTCCATATGAAAAGGGGCCATATCAAGGGGAACAAAAAAGACTGACAAGGAAAAGAAAAGAGGGATAAAGGAGAGGTTAGCTGGGAGGCAGGCATAGGAAGGAGGAAGTTCATCCACCTGTGTCTGATTTACAGCAGTCGACTACAATCTCTCTGACCACAGAGAGATACAACTCTTTTTTTTTTTTAATCAATATGCAGAAACAGGACTACACAAGATGAGGCCTGTTTCTCATATCTGATGAGAGATATAAAACAAAGCAGGTTATGGCATGGGAGTATGAGAAATGTATAACTGTGCCATTTAGAGATCAAAGATGTAAGAATTCAGATGTCTGAGAGTGTTGTTTGCAAGATAAAATATATTTCTGGGCAATGTTCATAAAGGACATGCACAGAGGTGGTGGCCAAGTGGATAGTGCACTTGTTTTCAATGCAGAAGGTTCCTGGTTCAAACCCCATCCATGCCACATTTTTCCATGTAATGTGGAGTTGCTTCCGGAAGGGCATCCGACATAAAACGTGTCAATTCAACATGCAGATCCACCTGGGATCAGCTGTGGTGACCCCAAGTGCAAACAAGGGAGCAGCCGAAGGGACTTACTGTTCCAAAAGGACATGCATTAGGCTCAAACATATAAGAATCGCCCTAAGGTGAACTTTGAAACAATGTTTGATTACACTACGTAACAAATTTTTATTTTTGTTTTGTTCCTGGGTACACAGTGTGTTTTCCTAACCTGTTATGCCTTAAATAAATAGAAAATAGCTGTTATTCCACAGAAACTTTGCTTCTGTGATCAGGACAATGATATTTTGAAATTTGTCTGTTTTCAAGAATATTCTCGATTCACCTTCACTACTACTGAGTAGTCTTCTAGAATATTATTTAACTGCTTGAACTGTCCAGAATTTTCTAGAAGTTTCCAGAATTATCTAGAAATTTCAAGAAATTTTAGAACTTTCTAGAATGTTAAAAAAAATAAAATCAAAGTTTGTGCTGAATGTAGTCATTTTTCCATAGACTTTAGACATAAGCAGTTGAAATATAACACTTAGAAGCCAGGAACAAAAATTGAGTTACATAGTGTTATGGTTTCTGTTGGATTCGATGGTGAAGTCAAAGATCAGGATCAGTGACAGAATAATGCCCCAGGAGATGTTACGGTTTTTATTTCTTACTTATGGATGCTTGGACAAGTTTGATGATGGTTGACACAGGATGTAAAATTTCTGAATGAAACACTGCAGTTACTAAGTAACACTGCTGCTTAATTGTGAAATCTGCAATGGTCACGCAAAGAATTCTAAATGAGCTTCTTTCAGATATGTATTCTTTATATTAATTTAAAAACAACTATGCATATGACAGGAAGAAAAATGTGTAATTGCTCCCTCTTATAATGTTCAGTAAATTGGTCTTTTCTATCAATCTGTCTGTCTTTTTATTTTCAATTTTACAGCCCCAAATCACAAAACATTTGGGACAGCATGGAAAATGTAAAAATAAAAAATGAAAAGCAGTGAGTCTTACATTTACTTTGAGTTTTATTTCCTTGCAGACAGTATGATGAACTAAAAATATTTCAAGTTTTGATGGGTCAGCTTGATTTTATTTGTTAATATACATCCATTTCAGGTTTCAGGTGTTATTTTATGCCATTCTTCTTGCAAACACATCTTAAAGTGTGTAACAGTATTTCCATTTAAAAATTCTCAATATGTTCTCTACCTGAGGGGGGCAGGTCAGGACCACAGGCAGGTGAGTTCAGTACCCATGCCTCTTTTATTCTGCAGCCATGTTGCATTATTGCCTTGTTGAAGAAGGTACCTTCTTCCCTTTAAAAGATGTTGTCTTGAAGACAGCATATTGAATTGAATTGAATTGAATTTTTATTCAGCACGCACACACACACACACACATACTTAACAGAGGAATCTCTCACAAAACAAAACGAAAGAAACCTAAAGCAAACAAAAGCTCATAAACAATTCTGGTTTTAAACAATTTCCCGGCTGTGTGCGGCCAGAAGGGTGCAGGCTGAAGCAAAGGCTTATAAGTGTCCACCCCTATCACCAGCTGCTATATACACATATGTGAATACTCATAACAACAAATACCCTTAAAGAAAAAAAGATCAGCAGAGACAATATAGATGAATCAATAAACTGAAACATCTGTACACAGCAGAACAACCAGCAGTATAACACATAGATAAAACAGAAGAACAGTAACAAAGTCAGTTAACCTAATTTATCGTACTATAATAAGTAATTATATAGTTTTTATAGTCTTTTCAAGCCAGCCAAAGTACCAAATAATTTAATACTATCAGAGCAGTTATTCCAGATTTTAACACCTTTTTTACGGAAACGCAATGACTTTTTACAGTAGTTCGACTCTGCTGTCAAATTTTAATGTTCCTCTCAGGTGATAACAGGACTCCCTCATTTTAAACAGTTCCTGAACATATTCAGGCAAGAGTTTATTATTAACTTTACGCATGATCTGTATCATAAAATAATCAACCAAGTCCCAGAATTTCAAAATGTGTAAACAAGCAAACAGTGGGTTTGTTGGCTCATGATATGTTTTTTTTTTACTTATAATTCTTATAGCTTTCTTTTTCTAACAGAAATATTGGGTTTGTATTTGTTTTATATGTACAGTATTTCCCCAAACGTCAATGCAGTAGGTCATATATGGGACAAGCAAAGAATAATACAGCGTAACCAACAAATGCTGGGAGAGGAAATATTGTGCTTTGTACAGAATCGCAATGACTTTTGAGATTTTGGATTTAACATAATTTATATGAGTTTTCCAACTTAATTTGTCATTGATAAAAACTGCAAGAAACTTAGTTTCGGTTACTATTTCATTTCCAGCATCATTCAATAATAAGTTTCTACTTAGGTTCCTGGGCTTATTTCCAAATATAATACACTTAGATTATTGAATCCAGAATTGTATTAATTATTTTGGTGTTGTCCAAAGAGCATGTTTTTGAGGATACAATTGAGTTTGATAAGTTTTTACCCACATTAACAAAATAATCATTAAAATGATCAGCAATAACTTTATTTTCTTTTACGATTTTGTCAGAATCTGTATGAAAATAAAATGGATAATCTTTAACAAGTTTTTTCTTTTTAATAATTTCATTTAAAAGCTTCCAAGTTGACCAGTATGCCTGTTGTCGTAAATTTGCAACATACCAGTATTATTAGTATAACATTATAACATACATTATTACCAAAATACCAAAATTACAATTTATTTTTTGTGCAAAAGTGAAATTAATAATCTCAACATTATTTACCATCTACTTAAAGGCAAAAACACACACAAAACATTTTTTATATACAGCTATATAAATTCAGGCGTTAAGGGGTTAATGTTAGTTTGATTTTTTCCAATAAATCACAGTAATACTGCTTCTTAAATGATCCAAATACATGATCTTAAGCATTATATTTGGGCCAAGTGGGCCAGGTATTTTACCATTTGACCCGGGGCCCCTCAAATCCTGTGTCAAACCAGCTGTAACCAACCTGGGAGGAAAAATTTTTTCAGCTCTTAAAATGGACAAGCAGATAAATACAGTGGTGAGAAATGGCTTTTTTCAGCTGAGGCAGCTCTCTAAAGTTAAGCCTTTTTTATCTTGTCGAGATTTAGAAAGAGTCTTGCATGCATTTGTAACCACTCGCCTGGATTATTGTAATGCCCTTCATGTTGGTATTGATCAGGCTTCACTATCGCGTTTACAAATGGTCCAGAACACTGCTGCTTATCCAAATGAAGCAATAATTTATTTTAATCAAACCAGTATTTAAATTTTTGTAGTTCCCTCTCCATCATGTCCAGGAGCTGTCCCAAATGATCCCCACTACCAAACACAGTTGTATCATCAGCAAACAAAATACATCTGACAAACCTAGAAACCAAACCTACATTATTAATATACAACAGAAACAGTAATGGCCCAAGGACTGAACACTGGGGCACCTGACATGTAATCCTCAAAAATTCAGAATTTATCCCCCAAAATGGACACACTGATCCCTGTTAGTTAAATATCTAGCTATCCAATCAAGGGCCATTCCTCTAATACCATACTTCTGGAATTTGTACAATAGTCAGGTGTGATCTATGGTATCAAATGCTTTCTGCAAATCACAAAAAACTCCTACAGTGCATTTCTTCTTCTCTATTGCATTAGTAACTTGCTGAACAAAATTAATTAAAACCAGTGAAGTAGTATGATTTTTTCTAAAACCATACTGCTGTCCACTGAGAATGTGATGTTTAGTTAAGAAATCGTTCAACCTCTTTACAAATATCTTTTCCAAAATTTTTGAAAATTGTGGTAACAATGAGATTGGCCTGTAGTTTGAAAAAACATGTTTATCACCAGATTAGAACAGTGGTATCACCTTATTTTCATTTTGGAAGGAAATTTCCCAGCCATCAATGACAAATTACAAATGTAAGTCAAGGGTTTACTAATACAATCAATAATATTTTTTATCAAGGACATATCAAGGTTGTCAGTGTCAGCTGTTTTCCCTTTTAACTTATGAACTATGTTAATTTTAAATTCATCTATTTCTTTAATATACATTGAATCCAGAATTGTATTAATTGTTTTGCTGTTGTCCAAAGAGCATGTTTTTGAGGATACAACTGAGTTTGATAAGTTTTTACCCACATTAACAAAATAATTTTTGAAATGATCAGCAATAACTTTATTTTCTTTTACGATTTTGTCAGAATCTGTATGAAAATAAAATGGATAATCTTTAACAACTTTTTGTTTTTAATAATTTCATTTAAAAGCTTCCAAGTACCTTTAATGTTAGTTTTATTTTTTTCAATAAATTGCAGTAATACTGCTTCTTACACGATCCAAATACACGATCTTACACATCATATTTGGGTCAAGTGGGCCTGGTATTTTACCATTCGACCTGGGGCCCCTCAAATCCTGTGTCAACCAGTTGTAACCAATGTGGGAGTGAAAATTGATTCAGCTCTTAAAATGGACAAGCAGATAAATACAGTGCTGAGAAATGTTTTTTTTTTTCAGCTGAGACAACTCTCTAAAGTTTGACTTTTTTTATCTTATTGAGATTTAGAAAGAGTCTTGCATGCATTTGTAAGCACTCGCCTGGATTATTGTAATGGCCTTTATGTTGGTATTGATCAGGCTTCGCTATCACGTTTATAAATGATTCAGAACGCTGCTGCTTGTCTCCTGACAGGAACACGTAGATGTGAGCACATTACCCCTATTCTTGCCCCCAAACTATGGAATGAGTTGCCTTTGGATATTAGGCTGGCTCCTTCTTTAGAGGTTTTTAAGTCTCACTTAAAAACACATTTTTCTCTAAGGTATTTCAAAATTTGTTCATGTTCTAAATCAAATCAAATCAATTTTATTTATAAAGCGCCAAATCACAACAACAGTTGCCCCAAGGCGCTTTATATTGCACGGCAAAAGCCATACAATAATTACAGAAAAACCCCAACGGTCAAAAGGACCCCCTATGAGCAAGCACTTGGCGACAGTGGGAAGGAAAAACTCCCTTTTAACAGGAAGAAACCTCCAGCAGAACCAGGCTCAGGGAGGGGCAGTCTTCTGCTGGGACTGGTTGGGGCTGAAGGGAGAGAATCAGGAAAAAGACATGCTGTGGAAGAGAGCAGAGATCAATCACTAATGATTAAATGCAGAGTGGTGCATACAGAGCAAAAAAAGAAAGAAACACTCAGTGCATCATGGGAACCCAGCAGTCTGAGTCTATAGCAGCATAACTAAGGGATGGTTCAGGGTCACCTGATCCAGCCCTAACTATAAGCTTTAGCAAAAAGAAAAGTTTTATGCCTAATCTTAAAAGTAGAGAGGGTGTCTGTCTCCCTGATCCCAATTGGGAGCTGGTTCCACAGGCTCTGCTTCCCATTCTACTCTTAAAAACCTTAGGAACTACAAGTAAGATAAGATGGGACCTGATTATTCAAAACCTTATAAGTAAGAAGAAGAATTTTAAATTCTATTCTAGAATTAACAGGAAGCCAATGAAGAAAGGCCAATATGGGTGAAATATGCTCTCTCCTTCTAGTCCCCGTCAGTACTCTAGCTGCAGCATTTTGAATTAACTGAAGGCTTTTCAGGGAACTTTTAGGGCAACCTGATAATAATGAATTACAATAGCCCAGCCTAGAGGAAATAAATGCATGAATTAGTTTTTCAGCATCACTCTGAGACAAGACCTTTCTAATTTTAGAGATATTGCGCAAATGTAAAAAAGCAGTCCTACATATGCACATTGAAGGACATATCCTGATCAAAAATGACTCAAAGATTTCTCACAGTATTACTAGAGGTCAGGGTAATGCCATCCAGAGTAAGGATCTGGTTAGACACCATGTTTCTAAGATTTGTGGGGCCAAGTACAATAACTTCAGTTTTATCTGAATTTAAAAGCAGGAAATTAGAGGTCATCCATGTCTTTATGTCTGTAAGACATTCCTGCAGTTTAACTAATTGGTGTGTGTCCTCTGGCTTCATGGATAGATAAAGCTGGGTATCATCTGCGTAACAATGAAAATTTAAGCAATGCTTTCTAATAATACTGCCTAGGGGAAGCATGTATAAAGTGAATAATATTGGTCCTAGCACAGAACCTTGTGGAACTCCATAATTAACCTTAGTCTGTGAAGAAGACTCCCCATTTACATGAGCAAATTGTAATCTATTAGATAAATATGATTCAAACCACCGCAGCGCAGTGCCTTTAATACCTATGGCATGCTCTAATCTCTGTAATAAAATTTTATGGTCAACAGTATCAAAAGCAGCACTGAAGTCTAACAGGACAAGCACAGAGATGAGTCCACTGTCTGAGGCCATAAGAAGATCATTTGTAACCTTCACTAGTGCTGTTTCTGTACTATGATGAATTCTGAAACCTGACTGAAACTCTTCAAATAGACCATTCCTCTGCAGATGATCAGTTAGCTGTTTTACAACTACCCTTTCAAGAATTTTTGAGAGAAAAGGAAGGTTGGAGATTGGCCTATAATTAGCTAAGATAGCTGGGTCAAGTGATGGCTTTTTAAGTAATGGTTTAATTACTGCCACCTTAAAAGCCTGTGGTACATAGCCAACTAATAAAGATAGACTGATCATATTTAAGATCGAAGCATTAATTAATGGTAGGGCTTCCTTGAGCAGCCTGGTAGGAATGGGGTCTAATAGACATGTTGATGGTTTGGAGGAAGTGACTAATGAAAATAACTCAGACAGAACAATCGGAGAGAAAGAGTCTAACCAAATACCAGCATTACTGAAAGCAGCCAAAGATAACGATATATCTTTGGGATGGTTATGAGTAATTTTTTCTCTAATAGTTAAAATTTTATTAGCAAAGAAAGTCATGAAGTCATTACTAGTTAAAGTTAAAGGAATACTCGGCTCAATAGAGCTCTGACTCTTTGTCAGCCTGGCTACAGTGCTGAAAAGAAACCTGGGGTTGTTCTTATTTTCTTCAATTAGTGATGAGTAGTAAGATGTCCTAGCTTTACGGAGGGCTTTTTTATAGAGCAACAGACTCTTTTTCCAGGCTAAGTGAAGATCTTCTAAATTAGTGAGATGCCATTTCCTCTCCAATTTACGGGTTATCTGCTTTAAGCTGCAAGTTTGTGAGTTATACCACAGAGTCAGGCACTTCTGATTTAAGGCTCTCTTTTTCAGAGGAGGTACAGCATCCAAAGTTGTGCTCAATGAGGATGTAAAACTATTGACGAGATTATCTCACTCACAGAGTTTAGGTAGCTACTCTGCACTGTGTTGGTATATGGCACTGGAGAACATAACAAAGAAGGAATCAGTTCTAGTCAGTGTTAGTCATGTTGGTCCCTTTTTAACTTTTTTTTTTATCTGTGTTGTATTTTATTAATGTGTTATTTGGAAAGCACTTTGTTAACTTTGTTGTTTTTTTTAAAGTGCTCTATAAATAAAGTTTGATTGGTTTGGATTTGATCACATAATGATCGTTAATTTGTTTTTGTATGTCATATTTTCTTTCATCTTCTTTTGTTCTGAGTTTTATGAACTACTTGTACAAAAAAAAAAAAAATCTTTTTACATGCATTCTGGAGTCCCTTTGTAACCCAGGGTTTATCTTTTTTTTTTTTTTTTTTTTTTTTTTTTTTGCATATTTCCTGTTCTTGGCAGAAATGGGCAGCGTTTGTCATACAAGTTGGAAATAATAGAAATAAATCATTCATATGATTTGTCAATATCCTCACTATAAATATCACACCAATCTTGATGCATTAAGTCCCTTCTGGGGTTCTCAATATTAACATCAGTTATTTTCCTTTTGAGAATTGTGGTTTCCTTTTGATCGTTTTTATCAACTGATGATTTAAAAGCTACGAAAACCAGCAAATGATTACTAACGCCACTAATGAGTAACCCACCTGTTATATTTCCTACAGTAGCATTTGTTAATATGTTATTGAAAAGTGTAGTTATCCTAGTTGGATGTGTAATCACTGGAAACAAACCCATACAAACACAGAGTTTATGAATTCTGTTATTTGTGACTGACCATGAGGATTTAAGAAATCTATATTAAAGTCTCTACAGACAAATAAAAGCTTATTATTATTAATTGTGTTGTACATTTCAGTCAATTTATCCACGAAAATATTTATATTTGCTCCCAGAGCTCTATAAACACAGTTTATTATTATGTTTTTTGATTTTTCACATTTAATTTCCACTGTGACACATTCCATAATATTTTCCCAAGAAAATGACATGTTTTGTATAATTTCACTTTGATCATTTGAACAAGCATAAAGTGCCACACCACTGCCCCGTTTTTTCATCCTATTTGTGGTTTAAAAAAAAAAAAAAAAAATCATATCCCTCAAGCTGGACAGAGTCAACCAGCTCCTCTCTCAACCAAGTCTCAGTAATTCCAATAACAGAAAAATGTTTGTTGGGTATTTTTAAGCAGTGCTGAATTTTTGAAAGGTTCATGAGAAGACTTCTACTATTAAAATGTACTATCGAGAAAATCCCATTTGTCAAAGAATAATCCTTCACTTGTTCTTCAGTAAAGTAATTACAATGATGAATAATATTTTCACGAAAAAAATACAATCTGGATCAATATTATTTTCAATATTGTGAAATCTATGTTCGGTGTCTTCAAAAAAATTTTAAACTGAACTCCTGTGCAGGAGTAAGTTGTGATAACTCAGTTGTCATACTAAACAAAACATAATCCACAGTCCAAAAATGCAATATAACAAAACTAACTTCCGGGTGTAGACCTAAACATGTTTTTGGTAATATCATCATTTTACTTCCTTATTTACACCTTTCTGCAGTTGTACTTGTTCAAATCTTGCTCATCTCTGATGCACAACGTTTTTGCTTCTTCTGGCATTCCATTTAATTTGATGTAAATTTTACTGTTGAATGTCCATACCCTGTACTGGATGTTTGCTTTTTCATAAAGCGTTCCTGTCTTGCCTGAGGTTTTTGGTTTTTTTGTTGTTCTTTTTGTTTTGTTTTTGGTCAGGTGTTCACTTATGTACACATTAGTTCCTTTGAGGGGTTTTTTTCTTGCTTGAGAACAGCAATCTTTTGTTTTCTCTTAACAAACCTCAATATTGTGGCTTTTGGTTGATTTTGGTTTGTCTCCTGAGTTTATTGTTATTCGTTTTGCATTTAGAAATGAAAGTACCTGCTCCCCTCCTGACGCCACTGCTCTTGCATGAGTCCGAGGTTTTATGTCCAGGCCTGTGACGATGAGGTTATTAGACCTAGTGTATTGCTCGAGGTCTGCAATGCGATTTTCCATGACTGTTATTGACTTGTCCTTCTCCTCGCTTTCCTTTTGTAATTCTGCACTTTGCTTTGTTAGTGCCAATATTTTTTCTTGTTGCTGTGTAATAATTTTCAATTGTTCTGACCCCTCTTTAATTGGTTTCATTTGCACTGACATTTCATTTAACATTTTCCTAATCTCCTCCAGTTCTTCCTCCATGACAGCAGTCCCCTTTGTTTTAGGCCCCATAGCTGAATATAAGATGCGCTTACTTCATTTGGATTCTGTAAATCTTAACCAAGGCCAAACTAGCAGGGAACGCTCACAAAATTTGTAGCAGGAGTTAGCTTCTGTCAGACCTTCAGGTCAGAAGCTGATGTTAGACAACCACAACCTGGCAAAGGTGGCTCCAGCTGCTGCTGCTATCAGAGCCTAGCCTAGTGGTGGTGATTGCTGCTCCTGGAACCCGGCCTGGTGGTGAGGCTGCTGCTGTTGTTTCTCCTGCTGCTACCAGAGCCTGGCCTGGTGGTGTCCGCCACCGCTGCCGCCGACAGAACGCGGCCTGGTGGTGGCTGCTACCGCACCCGTTACTGCTGCTGGCGGTTCTGGGATTCTGGTCCAATCCGGACAGCCTGTTCAGCGAGAAGCTCATCTCCTCCCGGAGCTAGCAGCTGTTAGCTCATCTCCACTGTTACGATAATGTTGCAATCGCACAGCAGAGTTTCTCTTCACGAAAGAATTCAACTTTAAAAGCAACATCGTCGATGTCAAAAATAACTGGTCCCAACATAACCGAAGCTAACAGAGCAAAAAAATGTAGGGCGCCTCAAGCTGCTATGTCTCAAAAATATATATTGCTCAAAAATCTCAGTGTACTTTTCTGCATAAACGCTGTCGTCACAAAAGTGTAATTTACCTTTGCCAATGGTGCTGACACATCCCCATATCATGGTACACTCATGGCCTTTAGACTTGTTACTAATAACAGCCTAGATGGTCCTTTTCACCTCTGATGCAGAGCACATGGTATCCATTTCTGGATCTGGTATCCTGATTCACCTTACCACAATGCATGTTACCACTGTGTGATGGTCCAACCCATATGCCTCAGAGTCCATAGAGGTTGATACCACGTCTGGACAAGGTTAACATAAGGATTTGTTTTATCACAGTAAAGCTTTCAGTGGGCCCTGCGACAGACTGACATCCTGTCCAGGGTGTACTCCACCTCACCCCCTGTGACTGCTGGGATAGGCTCCAGCCCCCCGTGACAGTGAATTGGAGTAACCAGTTGAAGATAAGTGAGTGAATGAGCTTTCAGTGGCATTTGGGAATGTAACTCTGTATTGTAGTGTTTGACAAAAATTTCCCAAACTAACTCTTGCCCATGTGGTTATATCAGCTATTGATGAATGATAGTACTGGATGTAGTGCCGTCTGAGGGATTTGTGTTTAAAATGCTCCAGATCCCTTGAATCATTGAGTGATATTATAGACTATAGAGGAAGAAATATGCAAATTCCTTTCAGTTTAATTTAATTTATTTCATTTATATAACACCAAATCACAACAAAGGTGCCTCAATGCGCTTCACACAAGTAAGCGCACTCAAGGCGCTTAACCTTTCAACATCCTATTTAAATATCAGTAATTTTCTCATTTGTTGACAAACTGGAGATGTTCTGTCCATTTTTGTTCCTCAAAGACTCAGCCATTTGTGGTTTTTGTGAAAAGTCATGATTACAGTCACCTTTTGACATCACCTGAGATAACATCTTTTTTTTATCCTCATTATTAGCCATAAATTGCCCCATTTCAACTGTTTTTGGAATGCAGAAATGGATGCATAGTATTAACAAATGAATTGAAGGTGGCCACAGAAAAAAAAAACATTTAATATCTTGAGGTCATACTGTGTAGTGAAATAAAAGCCAATGTAAATGTAAGAATTATGCAAGATTTTTTTTTTTCTATACCATCTCAACTTTTTTCTGATTTTGGGTTGTAAAACTATTTAAAATCAAAATAGTTCAACAGCCATTAATAAATGAGGTTGACTTTAATGTCATCCAAATGCAATTTTATTTATTATAATTCCTATTTATAGTGAGTGGGTGTTACATTTGATGCATTAATAGGCCTCAGGACCAATATAAGACTCCTTCTCTCTCATATGTTCTTTTTGAATAGGTCAGCTCCTCTTTGTTGGCAAATTCAACCAAGGAGCATTGTGCTTATATTAATTTTACCATTTTCGTCACATATATTCTATGAAATTTAACGTGCAACTGTGTGCAAAATAGTCAGATTAAATACACACATGATCTGCATATGTGAAAACCCTGTGTGACTACTGAGACTTGTGGTACAAATGTTACTTTTTGTGCAGTACGATGTGAGGTCTGCATTCAATGCTGTCATACTCCCCTCAGCAGCTACTGTGTGTCCACACGCAACAACTAATCAGCCATTAGTGATTAACGTAGTCGTGCTACCATTGTAACCCCGCCACAGCAACATTTCCTGTTGGTTGGGGTTCCTGGTGACTGACACCTTCCTCTTCTCTGAGAGAATTTAATGAAGCCAGTATGACCGCTTATTACACACACTTACACACTTGTATCCTCTCCAGTCCTCACGCTTTCTCTAATCATGAGCGAACCAGGCCTCAGCTGTCAGAACAAAGGGGCATGTTTGTTTTTTTGCAGGCCTTTTATTCCAGGCGTGTTCCTCCATGTGCGTGTGCTGACCTTTGATGTCAAGCCCACCGGCATTCGCCTCCGCCTTACTGAGCAAGCCAAACCCATGATGAAGCCTGTCAAGAAGGCAAGAGTCAAAACGAATAGAAACGTGTTTTGTTTTTGTTGTGTTTTTTCCCTTCTCAGTTACCTTTAAAATCATTAAATGCTTTCATTTAGCATTGTGTGTCTCATCAACACATAAGAAGACACATTTCAAATGTAGCACAAGGAGCAGATGTCACTTCTGAGTTTAGCAAATGGGACGTTTGCTCTTGTACTATAGACAAAAGGATTTGTTCTAAAGAGCAGGTAAAACAATGAGGCAGAGTTGTGCCAAATGCACAACATTCATATGAATTAAACGTAATTTAATTTCATTAAATTTGAATTAAAATAAGAAAATTCTTAGTTAATATGAAAAAAAACAAATGTATATCTATCTCATTATCTGTTAAGAGTGGGGGATGATATTCGCTATATTGTGATGTTTATTTTTGCAACATGAGAATTTTAAAAAAACAGAATCAATACAATTATAGTTCAATTGCTTACGAACCATAGGTGTGAATGTGTTTGTCTGTCAAAATGTGGCTCTGCGATAGACTGGTGGCCTGTCCAGGGTGTCCCACGCCTCTCACACAGTGACTGCTAGAATAGAAATAAGCGGGTATGGAAAATGGATGCACGAATGAATGAATGATGTGGAAATAATGTAGTTCTACTTTCATTCAGCAGAGGGGAGAATATAGACCTGATCTGAGTAATATATGATGTCATCTCCATTTCAAACTCAAAAATATTATGGGTATTGTTTTTGTAAATATGACATGGTATACAATCCCTTTGTATACCATGTCATATTTACAAAAACAATACCCATAACATTTTGCCGTGGTCTGGTGTTACAAAAAGCAAACAAAAATGACAATATATTGTCATATCAAATTGCAATACTGCTTGAGTCACATTTCTTCAGAATTGCAATAGATATCAAACTGCCACATAAGTGTCATGATATGTATCGTGTCAGGGAATAACTGTATTGTCCAAGCCCTACTATCAATCAATCAATCAATTTTATTTATATAGCGCCAAATCACAACAAACAGTTGCCCCAAGGCGCTTTATATTGTAAGGCAAGGCCATACAATAATTACGTAAAAACCCCAACGGTCAAAACGACCCCCTGTGAGCAAGCACTTGGCAACAGTGGGAAGGAAAAACTCCCTTTTAACAGGAAGAAACCTCCAGCAGAACCAGGCTCAGGGAGGGGCAGTCTTCTGCTGGGACTGGCTATCTATACTAGCTATCTATCAATCTACACTGAACATAAATATAAATGCAACACTTTTGTTTTTACTCCCATCTTTCATGAGCTGAACTCAATGATCTAAAACATTTTCTATATACACAAAATACCTATTTCTCTCAAATATTGTTGAAAAATCTGTCTAAATCTGTGATAGTGAGCACTTCTCCTTTGATGAGATAATCCATCCCACCTCACAGGTGTGGTATATCAAGATGCTGAATGCTGATTAGACAGCATGATTATTGCACAGGTGTGCCTTGGGCTGGCCACAATAAAAGGCCACTCTGGAATGTGCAGTTTTGCTTTACTGTGGAGAGGGGGAGTCTGGGGAGGTAGGAAACCAGTCGGTATCTGTGTGACCACCAGTGCAGCACATCTTCTTTGCATAGAGTTGATCAGCAGGCAGACACTATCAATTGTGAGCATTTGCCCACTTAAGTTGATTACGAGGAACTTCAGTCAGGTCGAGACCCTGATGAGGATGACAAGCATGCAGATGTCTCAGATGATCTTGGAGGTGAGCATGCTGAATGTGGAGGTCCTGGGCTGGTGTGGTTACACATGGTCTGCGGTTGTGATGCCAGTTGGAGGTACTGTGAAATTCTCTGAAACGCCTTTGGAAACGGGTTATGGTAAAGAAATGACATTCAATTCACAAGCAAAACAGCTCTGGTGGACATTCCTGCAATCAGCATGACAACTGCCTGCTCCCTTAAAACTTGCGACATCTGTGTCATTGTGCTGTGTGATAAAACTGCACATTTCAGAGTAGCCTTTTATTGTGGCCAGCCTAAGGCACACCTGTGCAATAATCATACTGTCTAATCAGCATCTTGACACACCACACCTGTGAGGTGGGATGGATTATCTCAGCCAAGGAAAAGTGCTCACTAACACAGATTTAGACAGATTTGTGAACAACATTTGAGAAAAATAGGTCTTTTGTGTACATGCAAAATGTTTTAGAACTTTGAGTTCAGCTCGTGAAAAATGGGAGCAAAAACGAGTGTTGCATTTACATTTTTTGTTCAGTCTATCTATCTATCAATTTATCTATCTGTTTGTCTGTCTGTCTGTCTGTCTGTATATTCTTTAATGATCAATATTGTTTGCACATATACAGAAACTGTGCTATACAACCTCAAGCTTATATCATAGGAAATGTTGACAATGATGTCAGTGGTCTCGAAGGAGCTCTTGACTGGAAGCTTCAAGTAATAAGGTTTTTGGTGAAGTAACTGGCTGGCGAGCTCCAAGTGTCAAGATTTTGACACTTAATTGAGGTTTCATCTCACAGAACTATTTCATCTTGTCTGTTTATTTGAAATATTCACTCTAAATGCCAATCTTGCAAAAGACATGAGTGCCCACTCCATCAGTATGTCTTTAAAAGTACACAACTGTGTGTTTTTTATGCTTCCACTATGAGTGTCCACGCCGTTATGGGCTCTGTGAGACCCCACAGTCAAATAGTGAGATAGATGCACACTGTTGATTATCAAAAAGAGACTTATTAGTTTTCAAAACACACAGCACTGTGTGTCGGTCCCTGCAGCAAACACTGGCTGCTCGCTCCACCTTGCCGACAAAGTACACAATTTTTAGTGAATCAAGTTTAACTGACGAATCAAAAACACTTTTATTGGGTTGATTCTTTCCAGATTTGGTCAGAGTCTTCATCTATTCCTCAAGGTTGCGCATAGAGGATTTATCAGTGCAGCCTTTGAGAAAATCAATGCAGAAAAACCACACTCAGCAACACCAGGAACATCACTGAACCAGAATATGAGGCTGTTTTTAACAGGGTGCATTCACAACATGCATGCGGAACTGCAGTCACTCCTCTCAGACTGATTTTCCTGCAAATGCATCAAATTAAATGCAATTATCACTTTAAAAACAAATCAGGAGACACATCCTCCCACTTATGTAAACTTTGCATTTCGTCTGCAGTTGATATGCATGTTGAACCATGGAGGGTGGTCCATACTGATCACAGATCAGCTGTGATCAATTACACCTCTATCATCCATCCATTTTCTTTACCTGCTTACTCCTATTAAAGGTTACAGGGAGGGAGAGGGTTGGAGCCTATCTCAGAAATCCTGGGGTGTGAAGCAGGGTACAACCTGGACAGGAGGCAGCCTATCACAGGGCCACATACAGTACATCCAGAAAGTATTCACAACATTTCACTTTTTCCACATTTCTTATGTTACAGCCTTATTCCAAAATGGGGTAAATTCATTTTCCCCCTTCAAAATTCTACTCACAACACCACATAATGACAAGATGAAAAACTTTTTTTGAAATGTTTGCAAATTTATTAAAGTTAAAAAAAACTAAGGAATCACATGTACATAACGATTCACACCCTTTGCTCAATACTTTATTGATGCAGTTTTGGCAGCAACGACAGCCACAAGTCTTCTTGAATATGATGCCACAAGCTTGGTGCACCTATCTTTGGGGAGTTTTACCCATACATAGGTTCACACCTATCGTTGGGCAGTTTTACCCATACATAGGTTCACACCTATCTTTGGGCAGTTTTACCCATACATAGGTTCACACCTATCTTTGGGCAGTTTTACCCATACATAGGTTCACACCTATCTTTCGGCAGTTTTGTCCATTGATGAATTCATCTTTCCCTCAATCCTGACTAGTCTCCCAGTTTCTGCTGCTGAAAAACATCCACACAGCATGATGCTGCCACCAACATGCTTCACTGTAGGGATGGTGCCTAGTTTCCTCCAAGCATAATGCCTGGCATTCACACCAAAGAGTTCAATCTTTGTTTCTCATGGTCTGAGAGTCCATCAAGTGCCTTCTGGCAAACTTGGCCGGGCTGCCATGTTCCTTTTAATGAGCAGTGCCTTCCGTCAGGCCACTCTACCATACAGGGCTGATTGGTGGATTGCTGCAGAGATGGTTGTCCTTCTGGAAGGTTCTCCTCTCTCCACAGAGGAATGCTGGAACTGTGACAGCGTGACCATCACGTTCTTGGTCACCTCCCTGACTAGGGCCCTTTTTCCTCGACTGCTCAGTTTAAATGGACTGCCAGCTCTAGGAAGAGTCCTAGTGAATCTTGAAACTATATGTGAATGAATGTTCTGGAGTTATGTGGTAAAAACAGCAAAAATGGTGTACAGGGGTCAAAAGTTAAACTTGGTCCAATTTTGGTAAAACGTGATGCAAGTTATTAGTTGAGTGCATATGGTTTTGAAAAGGAATAGTTTGCATCATGTATCATGCTTAGTTATCATGTTACAGGGTAGCATATGTCACATGTCATAGAATCCAGTGGATGCCGACATTGTTTAACTTTTACTTTGCAAACCAAGCACGCAACACAGTCAAAACTATTCCATTTATTAATCCTATTAGCTTAATCAGTAATTTGCACCACTTTTTACCAAAATTGGAGCAACTTTAACTTTTGACCCCTGTACAAACTGAAACTGACCTTTCTCTGTGTTTTTTCCTGTTTTTACCCCATAACTCCATAACAATCATTCACAGATAGTGTAATCTTTATGTTCAGACAAATAATATGGAATACCTTTCAATATGACTGGAGCATTTTTAAATTTTGGCCACCTTTTGAAAGTTCATGTGGCCACTCGACATTTTTAAAAGAGTAATGTCTAAAGAGTACAGTAGTTATAGACACCCTCTCTACTTTTAAGATTAGGCTTAAGATTAGGCTTAAAACTTTCCTTTTTGCTAAAGCTTATAGTTAGGGCTGGATCAGGTGACCCTGAACCATCCCTTAGTTATGCTGCTATAGACGTAGACTGCTGGGGGGTTCCCATGATGCACTGTTTCTTTCTCTTTTTGCTCTGTATGCACCACTCTGCATTTAATCATTAGTGATCGATCTCTGCTCCCCTCCACAGCATGTCTTTTTCTTGGTTCTCTCCCTCAGCCCCAACCAGTCCCAGCAGAAGACTGCCCCTCCCTGAGCCTGGTTCTGCTGGAGGTTTCTTCCTGTTAAAAGGGAGTTTTTCCTTCCCACTGTAGCCAAGTGCTTGCTCACAGGGGGTCGTTTTGACCGTTGGGGTTTTACATAATTATTGTATGGCCTTGCCTTACAATATAAAGCGCCTTGGGGCAACTGTTTGTTGTGATTTGGCGCTATATAAAAAAATTGATTGATTGATTGATTGAATAATAGTAGTGCTATGTGACTAAAAAGATTAATCCAGGTTTTGAGTATATTTCTTGTTGTTACATGGGAAACAAGGTACCAGGAGATTCAGTAGATTCTCACAAATCCAACAAGACCAAGCATTCATGATATGCACACTCTTAAGGCTATGAAATTGGGCTATTAGTACAAAAAACTAGAAAAGGGGGTGTTCACAATAATAGTAGCATCTGCTGTTGATGCTACAAACTCAAAACTATGATGTTCAAACTGCTTTTTTAGCAATCCTGTGAATCACTAAACTAGTATTTAGTTGTATAACCACAGTTTTTCATGATTTCTTCACATCTGCGAGGCATTAATTTTGTTGGTTTGGAACCAAGATTTTGCTCGTTTACTAGTGTGCTTGGGGTCATGTTGAAACACCCATTTCAAGGGCATGTCCTCTTCAGCATAAGGCAACATGACCTCTTAAAGTATTTTGACATATCCAAACTGATCCATGATACCTGCGATATATCCTTAAATAGGGGACACCTGATTCACACCTGTTTGTTCCACAAAATTGACGAACTCACTGACTGAATGCCACACTACTATTATTGTGAACACCCCCTTTTCTACTTTTTTGTACTAATAGCCCAATTTCATAGCCTTAAGAGTGTGCATATCATGAATGCTTGGTGTTGTTGGATTTGTGAGAATCTACTGAATCTACTGGTACCTTGTTTCCCATGTAAAAATAATAAATATACTCAAAACCTGGATTAATCTTTTTAGTCACATAGCACTACTATTATTCTGAACACTACTGTATGTGTGCCAAATTTGGTGCTTGCATCATCATTTGAAGGATCCCTCAGTAAATATTCACTTATCTGCTGCACTATGAAGAAGGGGCTGAGGCTTTCAAGTTACCAGTCGATTTAGACATAATGGTCATGAACTTTGAGTGATGACTGACAGAAAAAGGTTACGCATACAACCCCTGGCAAAAATTATGGAATCACCGGCCTCAGAGGATGTTCATTCAGTTGTTTAATTTTGTAGAAAAAAAGCAGATCACAGACATGACACAAAACTAAAGTCATTTCAAATGGCAACTTTCTGGCTTTAAGAAACACTATAAGAAATCAAGAAAAAACGATTGTGGCAGTCAGTAACGGTTACTTTTTTAGACCAAGCAGAGGAAAAAAATATGGAATCACTCAATTCTGAGGAAAAAATTATGCAATCACCCTGTAAATTTTCATCCCCCAAATTAACACCTGCATCAAATCAGATCTGCTCATTGACATTGACCCTATGCCATGACACTGACCCTACGTGTCTTTTTGCAAGGAATGTTTTTGCAGTTTTTGCTCTATGGCAAGATGCATTATCATTTTGAAAAATGATTTCATCATCCTCAAACATCCTTTCAATTGTCCAAAATATCAACATAAACTTGTGCATTTATTGATGATGTAATGACAGCCATCTCCCCAGTGCCTTTACCTGACATGCAGCCCCATATCATCAATGACTGTGGAAATTTACATGTTCTCTTCAGGCAGTCATCTTTATAAATCTCATTGGAAAGGCACCAAACAAAAGTTCCAGCATCATCACCTTGCCCAATGCAGATTCGAGATTCATCACTGAATATGACTTTCATCCAGTCATCCACAGTCCACGATTGCTTTTCCTTAGCCCATTGTAACCTTGTTTTTTTCTGTTTAGGTGTTAATGATGCCTTTCGTTTAGCTTTTCTGTATGTAAATCCCATTTCCTTTAGGCGGTTTCTTACAGTTCGGTCACAGACGTTGACTCCAGTTTCCTCCCATTCGTTCCTCATTTGTTTTGTTGTACATTTTTCGATTTTTGAGACATATTGCTTTAAGTTTTCTGTCTTGACACTTTGATGTCTTCCTTGGTCTACCAGTATGTTTGCCTTTAACAACCTTCCCATGTTGTTTGTATTTGGTCCAGAGTTTAGACACAGCTGACTGTGAACAACCAACATCTTTTGCAACATTGCGTGATGATTTACCCTCTTTTAAGAGTTTGATAATCATCTCCTTTGTTTCAATTGACATCTCTCGTGTTGGAGCCATGATTCATGTCAGTCCACTTGGTGCAACAGCTCTCCAAGGTGTGTTCACTCCTTTTTAGATGCAGACTAACGAGCAGATCTGATATGATGCAGGTGTTAGTTTTGGGGATGAAAATTTACAGGGTGATTCCATAATTTTTTCCTCAGAATTGAGTGATTCCATATTTTTTTCCTCTGGTTGGTCTAAAAAAGTAACCGTTACTGACTGCCACAATCTTTTTTTCTTGATTTCTTATAGTGTTTCTTAAAGCCAGAAAGTTGCCATTTGAAATGACTTTAGTTTTGTGTCATGTCTGTGATCTGCTTTTTTTCTACAAAATTAAACAACTGAATGAACATCCTCCGAGGCCGGTGATTCCATAATTTTTGCCAGGGGTTGTACAAACAGTGGAAATGAGATTCCTCCATTGGCTATCTGGGCTTACACTCAGGACAGTGCTGAGTATAAGCCCTGGTTGTCGTCCAGGCATGCCCACCTGGGAGGAGGCTCTGAATTTAATCCATTTTTTGAATAAGGCTCTAAAATAATAAGACTGTATAGACAAACAGATACATACCTACAGGCAATTTAAAGTTTCCAATTCATCTAATCAGCATTTCTTTGGACGTGGGAGGAAGCCGAAACACCCAGAAAAAACCCATGCAAACACAGGGAGAACATTCAAACTCCACACAGAAAAGCCCCAGGTGGGAATCGAATCCACAACCTTCTTTCTGTGAGGCAACAGTACTAACCACTAAACCACCATGCTGCCTACACCACTACCATATCACCAAAGAATTTTGTCAACCACATTTGCATTGATCTCTAGAATGGCCCTGAGTGCTAAAAAATTTGGAATTCTGAAAAATTATGGAAAATTGGAATTATGGAAAATTTTGGTTATTGAGATATACCAAAAGGGGGGGGGGGTGTTCTTCGGACCATGTTTTAGTTGACCTTTGACCAAACTGCTTCAAACTCCAATAACCTCAAGATATCTGTCCATGTAATATTCCCACCAAGCTTGAAGTACAACCCCAATTCCAATGAAGTTGGGAGGTTGTGTAAAATGTAAAATAAAAACAGAATACAATAATTTGCAAATCCTCTTCAACCTATATTCAATTAAATACACCACAAAGACAAGATATTTAATTTTCAAACTGATAAACTTTATTGTTTTTATGCAAATATTTGCTCATTTTGAAATGGATGCCTGCAACACTCACAGTTAGTGCCCTCAGTTCCCAAACGCTTATTGAGTGTTGTTAGAAGGAAAGGTGATGTAACACAGTGGTAAACATACCACTGTCCCAGCTTTTTTGAAACGTGTTGCAAGCATCCATCTCAAAATGAGCAAATATTTGCACAAAAACAATTAGGTTTATCAGTTTGAACATTAAATATCTTGCCTTTTTGGTGTATTCAATTGAATATAGGTTGAAGAGGATTTACAAATCATTGTATTGTGTTTTTATTTACATTTTACACAACTGTTTTTGAGTTATCTTGTCTGCACACACACACAGACACACACTTCACTGAAAACAGTAACCTGCTGCTGCGGCCTAGGGTAATACAGACACATTGACAGCAATAAGAGTAATTAATTGTTTGAGCTGAACAGGACATGTACACTGAAGTAAGGAGGGACACATTCACCAAAAGTGAAACACAAAATCACAAACATATGTTTAACCGTTTATCCAGGATTGGGTCACGGGGGATGGAGCCTACCCCAGCAATCATAGGGCGTGAGGTGGGGTACAGCCTGGACAGGACACCAAAAAATGTAAATAAAAACAGAATACGATTTGCAAATCCTCTTCAACCTATATTCAATTGAATACACCGCAAAGACAAGATATTTAATGTTCAAACTGATAAACTTTATTGTTTTTGTGCAAATATTTGCTCATTTTGAAATGGATGCCTGCAACATGATTCAAAAAAGCTGGGACAGTTCTATGTTTACCACTGTGTTACATCACCTTTCCTTTTAACAACACTCAATAAGTGTCTGGGAACTGAGGACACTCATGACTGGGTATAAAAGGAGCATCCCCAAAAGTCTCAGTCATTCACAAGAAAAGATTGGGTGAGGATCACCACTTTGTGAACAACTGCATGAAAAAGTAGTCCAGCAGTTTAAGAACAATGTTTCTCAATGTTCAGTTGCAAGGAATTTAGGGATTCCATCATCTACAGTCCATAATATAATCAGAAGATTCAGACAATCTGGAGAACTCTCTACACATAAGTGGCAAGGCCGAAAACCAACATTGAATGCCCGTGACCTTCGATCCCTCAGGCAGCACTGCATTAAAAACCAACATCGTGTAAAGGATCTTACCACGTGGGCCCAGGAACACTTAAGAAAACCACTGACAGTTAACACAGTTCATCGCTCCATCTAAAAGTGCAAGTTAAAACTCTACCATGCAAAGTGAAAGCCATGTTATGTGTCGACGCGAGTTGAGGAGCGGACCTGCGTCAGACAGAACCCAGCGCTAAAAATAACCAGAAAGCGGTTCCAACCACAGAAACAATTTATTTTTCACCTGTGCATAATAATGTGTACAAAACTGAAACAACGTCCTTCTGGTGGAGTGACTGTTGGCACGCTCTTAAGCGCCCAAAAGGATAGAAGCCCGGCGTTCCTGGACCCACTACCACCAGACAAACACCCCCCAGGTGGACACGACAAACTGACTCTCTTTAATGTGTGCTGACAGCAAGTGTCCTCACCCTTCCTTGCTTCACGGGCTCGATGTGTCAAACCCAGGCGCGGTCCTCAGCGTCTCACAAACGGACATCACAAGGTCGAGTTCCCGGCAGTTCTGCTTGAATCACACATGCCTTAAATGCAGAACGCCATCCAATTATCTGCTTCAGCTGAAAGTCTTTAAGGTTGCATGTGAGCACCAGTCACAGGTGCTACACATGATGTTGATGAGGGTGAGGACTCTTCAGCCAGCACCTTCTCCACAGACAAATCAGTTTCCATGCCACCTGAAGAGCAAAGAAAAGAAAAGAACACCAAAATATCCAGCCACACCCCCCAACACACAACAAGCCATACATCAACAACATCCAGAAACGCCACCGCCTTCTCTGGGCCCGAGCTCATTTGAAATGGACAGACGCAAAGTTTTCAGTTTTCATTTCAAATTGTTTTTGGAAATCATGGACGTCGTGTTCTCCGGACAAAAGAGGAAAAAGACCATCCAGATTGTTACCAGCGCTAAGTTCAAAAGCCAGCATCTGTGATGGTATGGGGGTGTGTTAGTGCCCATGGCATGGGCAACTTGCACATCTGTGATGGCACCATCAATGTTGAAAGGTACATCCAGGTTTTGGAGCAACACATGCTGCCATCCAAGCAACATCTTTTTCAGGGACGTCCTTGCTTATTTCAGCAAGACAATGCCAAGCCACATTCTGCATGTGTTACAACAGCGTGGCTTCATAGTAAAAGAGTGCTAGTACTAGACTGGCCTGCCTGCAGACCAGACCTGTCGCCCATTGAAAACGTGTGGTGCATTATGAAGCGCAAAATACGACAACGGAGACCCCGGACTGTTGAACAACTGAAGTCATACATCAAGCAAGAATGGGAAAGAATTCCACCTACAAAGCTTCAACAATTAGTGTCCTCAGTTCCCAAACTATTGAGTGTTGTTAGAAGGAAAGGTGATGTAACACAGTAGTAAACATACCACTGTCCCAACTTTTTTGAAATGTGTTGCAGGCATCCATTTCAAAATGAGCAAATACTTGCACAAAAACAATGACGTTTAGCAGTTTGAACATTAAATATCTTGTCTTTGTGGTTTATTCAATTGAATATAGGTTGAAGAGGATTTACAAATCATTGTATTCTGTTTTTATTTACATTTTACACAATGTCCCAACTTCATTGGAATTGGGGTTGTATATGACCTCTACTTGTATTATATGTTGATGTTGTTGTTGTTGCTGATGGCAATGGTAGCAAATAACACAAAGCCCTACACAGAGCTATAACACTGATTGTCTGATATGAGAGACAAATTTAATGAGGACACAGAAATAGACAAGGTGATACATGATGACTCCCACTCTAAACACTTCCATGCGCATGCTCTCCGTTCTCCATCGTCTGCTGATTACTATGCTCCAGCTAACACCGGGAATGCTGAGATTCATGTTTGTTCGAGTATGTGTGCAGGTAAAACACATAAGGTGTGAAAAATGTGACTTCTTATTCACCTCACTGTGAATAGGGGTTAATTCTTCTTTTACATCCGGCTTACTTAAGATCTTACAAAAGGGGGTCTGAAGTGACAAAAGATAAACTTTGCATGAACCGCGAGTGAGTTCAACAACTTCTGTGCATTATCCTCATCATGCAGTGGTTGTCACCCACTTGCAGTGTGACTTTTTGTGATGGTTTAAGAGTTCTGAGTGTAAATTTATGATGACAAATGAAAGCACAAACAGGATCATCATTCATCCTCTCAGCCAGGTCATCCCTCGTGTTTGGTCTCTCGCAGGAGCCATTTGGAGTAACACATCAACAACACAAACAAGCTGTTATCAGTCTGAGATCAGTATTTCTGTTGGTGTGGTTCATTTTCTGCAAAGGCCCATGAGAGAGCAACTTTTGTAGGCCATATGTGTCAACTAATTATTGAACACAAACATGATTTTTTTTAAGCTACAGATAAAGTGGAATTTAACTTGAATCTTATTGCCTTCATAGATATTTAACTGTGTTGGCCCGAATATAAGATGGTCCTCGTTATAAAACGCTTCCTCAAAATATGTTATCAGAAAATATACTTTCTAAAGCCTAAATCTTGGGGGGCAGGGAGGTTCTTTCAAAAGAAAATGTTTTTATATGAAAATAATGCTAATATGAGCACATTGACAGATGAAAGAAAACAGCCTTGACTGGAAAAAGCAGGGGTGGCACAGTGGCTTAGTGGTTAGCACTGCTGCCTCGCAGCTAGAAGGTCCTGGTTTTGCATGTTCTTGCTGTGTTCATGTGGATACCCTGTGGGTGTTCTAGTTTCCTCTCACCACCAAGACATGCCATTTAGATGAATTGGAAACTTTAAATTGACCATAGGGTCGACGTGACAGTGTGACTGCGTTTGTCTGTCTATATGTGGCCCTGTGGCAGACTGCCGTCCTGTCCAGGCTGTACCCTGCCTCATGCACAATGACGTTTGAGATAGGCTCCAGCCCCTTGTGACCCTTGATTGGAGTAATCAGGCATGGGAAATGAATGAATGAATGGATAAAGCAGTGGGGCAATAAACAATGTAAATTTGCCAACTATGGCTCCTCAAATGAGTAATCAGGCATGGGAAATGAATGAATGAATGGATAAAGCAGTGGTGCAATAAACAATGTAAATTTGCCAACTATGGCTCCTCAAATCATAATGTCCTCATGGCATCAGTCAGTTCTCCACAGGTGGAACTTTCTGCACATGCTCACCACGTGTGTAATGACATAAGATTAGTGTTGTACTCTGAGGACTTTTCAGATAAGTAAATGCCCCAAAGGTCCTCACAGATTCCCCTGAATGGAGATTTAAAGAAAAAATGTGTACCTGTTTTAAAACAAACAGAAAAACAAATCAAAAAGTGTGCTTACTTTTTTCCAGTCCAAGAGGAAGAAATGCAAAAGTTAAAAAAAACACATGATGTGGTGTGATTCTGCTGCTCTCTTTTGAAATCTCACTTGATGAATTTTGAGGAGTGAAAGTAGAGTGAAACCATTATTAAAATACAATTGCCAAGGTCAGCAGGAGTGGTTTTATGCTTGTGCCAAACTAGCCATATGACGTTGCTCAAATACAGGAACAGCACCATAATGACTCCTGGGAAAACTGGATATATTTCTAAATTATTGTAATTTATTGTTAATTGTGAGTGTTTTATCCTCCTGACTACAACGGCATACATACATACATACACACACACATATATATATATATATATATATATATATATATATATATATATATATATATATATATATATATATATATATATATATGTGTGTGTGTGTGTGTGTGTGTGTGTGTGTGTGTGTGTGTGTCCTGGTAGTCAGGAGGATATGCTGGTTCTTGTTGATATCTTCTTAAAGTTGTGTACTTAAATGATTGTGGTGTTAAAATACAGAGAAACACCAGTTAGAACCATACCTATCAGCATGATATTTCACAGCTGCTGGGGCTTTCACAGGTTTTGGGTGTCACCTACTGTTGTGGCTTTATGAAGTAGAAAATGGTAAATGGACTGCATTTATATAGCGCTTTTCCATCTGTATCAGATGCTCAAAGCGCTTTACAATAATGCCTCACATTCACCCCGATGTCAGGGTGCTGCCATACAAGGCGCTCACTACACACCGGAATCAATAGGGGATTAAAGGCCTTGCCCAAGGGCCCTTAGTGATTTTCCAGTCAGGCGGGGATTTGAACCCATGATCTTCTGGACTGAAGCCCAACACCTTAACCACTAGACTATCACCTCCCCCAGAAAAAAAGTCTAGTTCACGGTTATAAGGTAACCCCATATTTTTCAAATATATTTCTAAGGAAAATACAACATGTGGTGTATGGTACAGTACATACAGTATGTATTATCCCCATACTCTCATTTTAGATGGCATATTATTATATCTGAAAGCCACTACAAAACAACAACAACAAAAGGAATCTTATACTTCCGGTTTGACAATCCTACCCGCCCTCCTCCTTCTGTTTCCCGCTCTGTGGTAGCCAGTTGCAGTAATACCATACATGCCCTCCAAAGGCTCTTAATTGACCATTGCTATTAAATGGCCAAACAAGATTTTTTCTTCAAAAGAAACATTAGCTGCATTTAGGAAGAAGTGTGAGAGATTGAGGCTTGTCCCTCCGCCCTTCTCCCCCCCCCCCCCCCACCCCCGTTTCCCCCGTCCCCCTAATCTGGCAAGAGACCCCGACAGTCACACTCTTCCACCTGGCTTCCATTATTCCACCACAAATCCCTAATCCCTCCGTTTGTTTTCCCGGATAGAGCTCCAGAAGAATAGAGGAGCGAGAGGGAGAGGAGGCAGGCAGGATTTGGGGTCATGGGTGATGGTGATAATATTGACTTGACAGCCATTTGCTAGTGTTGATTTACAGCTGTTTAATCTGTATGTTAATAAAACATAAATTTTGCTTCCATTTTTCTGCAAAGTGAAGACACGCCTTGTGCGTTTCTGTCTCCCTGTGTGTCCTTGGCAGACTCCTTTTTTTAATAAAAGTTGTTTGTATTTCTCCTGATTGGGAACACATTGGGCCTGGGTCTGGCCCTGCCGGGGTCTGGGGCAGACCAGGGGTCCTGTTCTCCGGGGGTCTCTCCTCTGGTCCTTCTTCCTCTCTCCTCAGAAGTCCCGTCTGCTCTGGGGGCCAAAAGGGCCGATCAGGTCACCCCTGAGAAGTGTCCTGCCGCGGGATGACCCCGTGCTGCCTCTATCTGGGGGTAACTTTAGTCCCCTCCTGACAGACCCCCACCCTTTCCCGCGGGGATGCAACACACGCACACACACAGTTGCTAAATAACCACACGGGGTGATGAAATAAACTAGAGTGCACAAAATCGCCATTGTTCTCAGACTGCCAAATGCATGCGTTTGCAATCATGCCCTCGATAATGGACAGCAGAATTTTCACACGCGCATACAACACCAACGCAACCATCACTCAGGTCTGGCTCAGCTCAGCCTGTGTGGCTTCAGCTTTGTTGTCTTGACGACGCTCCGTGTTTGAGATCTCCACATCTGATAGTCTCAACGTGATCAAATTCGAGCTGTTGGAGCCATGTGTCCAATTTAGACATATGGAAAGAGAGCAAGAGTGAGATAAGCATAAGGAACAAAGAGGAACAAAGAGATCATGATGTTTTTTTTTGGGTTTTTTTACGGTCAGAATGCACAAGTGGATGAGGTGCCCTAGCGGAGCTGTGGGAAGAGAAACCAAACACATGGACTCTATATTAGCTCTTGGAGTTAACAGGCGTCAGCGGCGTTCTGACATGAGCTCATGTGTTTGGACAGATCCGCTGAAAGTTTAAGACCAGCACCAAAGCCTTATCTGATCCACAGATAAAGTCTCACACTAAGAATGAGAGGAAAACGCACAGAGGCAGAAAGTGTGGATGATTGGTCAATTTAAAAAAAAAAGAAATATGCAAAAAGAGAGAGAGAGCTGGCCCGGACGGCGACTCAGAGAGCATAACAGAGTCCTCTGAGACCCTCTGCCAGAGTTTGTACTGGGTTAACTGTTGATGATGATGATGTCAGTGTGAATTACAAAAGTGTGGACAGATATGAGGATAAACCCGCCAATGGTCTCAGTGTGTCACTGGCTGTATATTTTTTAAGTTTTTTTGAAACACCAATATTTTATGAATGAATGTGACATCTGTATGGGTAGCACCTGAGTTTGTAGAATTAAAGGCGTGGTGTTTGACTGGAATATGAATAAAAATTAATGTTTTATTTGCTTTATCACACATGCATGTGATGTATTTGTATGTGCATTATTGGTTATATTGGTGAACAGATTGAGTTTTGTATGAGTTTTTGCATTTTCTGTGGTCTCAATTATTATTATTATTATTATTATTATTATTACCCTGTAGTTGTTATACATTAATGAATGCATTTTAATGCCAAGTTAGTCATTAAAATCTTAACTAGTTTTGCACTCACACACAGTGGTGGCACATGCTTGTTTTTGGTCCTACACTAAAAATATTAATAAGGTGGATTGTGCATTTTTAGGGCTGCATGATATTTCGTTTGAGCAAATCATTGTTTGCACATGTACAATTGTTACATTGCAGGACTCGCAATGTGGCATAATTAAATTAAGCATGCACGTTTTTACATTGCCAAGTGATAAACAATACAAACAATAAACAATTGAAACTGGGTTCCATAGTGGATAAATCAGTCCAGTCTCACGTTTTTTTGTTGTTGTTGTTTGTTTTTGTTTTTTGTGCTCCCGTCACGAAATGATTCACATTTTCGTGCACAATATCACAAACCAATAGATTAATATATATTTCGCGCTGCAGAATCACGACATGTTGTGAGACTGAGTTGGAATAAAGCTGAAAACGCTAGATTTGTGTCTCCATGTGGACAAGCAATATGGAATGTATCTGAAATGATGATGTCATAGCCCTGCCTCTGTAATCTCAGCTGTTCGTAATTAATGAGCAGTTGTTGTTGTTGTTGTTAACAGTGTAATTTTATTTATTTATTTTTGGTGGATCATTAACGGAATTTATTTTCATCATGAGCAGAAAGCTGAAGAGACAACGGGTAGCTCTGGTCAGTGTTGATTGTGAATAAATGGAGCGCTGTGACGCTACTAAAATAATTGCAGAAAGGACCTTCAGCTTTTAAAAATAAGCTACTTTTCGTCTGGTTGGTGGCTTCCTTTAGGTCAGTCTGAGAAACGCACCCGGAGCGCGATATTATAACACAGAGGGACTTCTTTACAAAAGCTGCATTTATTCACCAGCAATTTCCACAATAAGGAATTAATGTATTTCAAAACAGCGTCTTCCAAAACAAGGGCGTCTTCTGTTGATAACAGTTTTCCGTGAGCTGTGAGGATGAATCTGACTGAAAGAATGAAACAGGTCAAATTAGATTACTTTATTTACTCAGTTTGCGGCTTTGAAATGTTCTATTATTCTGCTGCTACATTGATTAGCTCCTTACACCAGTTATGTGCATGATCCCATCTTCTTCTCCATTTTTTTGTGGAAGTATCTCAGCATCAAATACAGGCTTGGCATATGTAGTAGTAGGCCTCTTCGGGTCATTTGTCATCCATGGATACTGCACCCTAAGTGTTTGTAGTGGTGCATCTAGAACAGCATTCTTGGTGGCTGGTGAGACCAATGCGGGAGTGGCAGTTTCTGTTGCATAGAGTGCAGATGCAGTTTGTCATGGCGGATTGTCTGTGTGCCTTCCACATGCCTCTGCTCTCTTCTGCCAGGTCCAAGATCTTCTCCTCACCTTTCTTAAGCTGTTTCTTGAGCAAGCAGCGCCAGCTGCTGCGGTTTGCTGCGATGTCCTCCCAGATCACTGTGGTGATGTCCAGAGCTTTCATGTCCCGCTTACAGACATCTTTATATTGCAGTTGAGGGCGACCTTGGAGTCTTTTGCCTGATGCGAGCTCACCATCGAAGATGTCCATGTAGCGCACGTGGCCAAGCCAGCACAGTCTGTGTTGTCTTAGCAGCGTATACATGGTGGGAAGACCGCCACAAGTAATAACCTTGGCGTCGGGCACTTTATCATTCCAGTTGATGCCAAGGATGCAGCGAAGACATCGCATGTGGAAAATGTTCAGCTTTTGCTCTTGCTTGGCATAGGTTGTCCAGGATTCACTCTCATACAGGAAGGTGCTGACTATGCAGGCATAATACACTGCCATCTTTGATGAAGTTTTGGGTTCTCTCACACGCGAGTGGACAGTCGTCCTACGGTTGTTGCGGCCTTTCTGATGTGTCTGTTGATTTCGGCATCTAAGGACAGGTTGTCACTGATGGTGGAACCAAGGTAGGTGAACTGATGTACCACTTCAAGTGCGTAGTTGTCGATGGTGATGACAGGTGGTGTGTCCACATCTTGGCCCAGCACGTTGGTCTTCTTCAGGCTGATGGTTAGGCTGAAGTCTTTACAGGCCTGGGAGAATCTGTCCATCAGACATGGTAGATCTTGTTCACTGTGAGAGGTGACTGCTGCATCATTGGCATGGCATGTCCCTAATGATGGTCTCACGCACCTTGGTTTTTGATTTGAGTCTTGCGATGTTGTAGAGTCTGTTGTCTGACCTTCTGTGCATGTATACCCCTTTGGTCGAGTTCCCAAAAGCGTGTTTCAGAACAAGGAAGAAGAAGATGCTGAAGAGGGTTGGAGCAAGGACACAGCCTTGCTTCATGCTGCTTTTGATGTCAAATGGTTCAGACATGCTGCCCTCACACTGGATTGTTGCCTTCATACCGTCATGAAAGATCTTATCATGCTGTGGATCTTTGAGGAGCATCCAATCTTCAGAAGAACATGGAACAGCCCATCTCGTCTAACCAGATCGAAGCCCTTGGTCAAGTCTATGAATGCAATGTAGAGGGACTTGTGCTGTTCCCTGCACTTCTTCTGCAGTTGACAAAGGGAGATCATGTCAACTGTAGAACGTTCTGCTCGAAAGCCACATTGGAACTTGGGGTAGACGCATTCCGCTAGCTGTTGGAGACACACTAACAAGACTCCGGCATATAGTTTTCCCACTATGCTCAGGAGGGAGTTGCTTCTGTAGTTGTTACAATCATTCCTGTTGCCTTTGTTCTTGTACAAGGTGATGATCTTGGCATCACTCATGTCTTGTGGAACACCACCTTTTATCCAACACTGGGAAAGGATGTTGTGTAGAAGCTGCAGAATGGTTGTCTTGCAGTGCCTGATCAGTACCTGGCATATGTATGTTGTACCACAGTGTTTTTTGATACAGAAAAGATTATTCTGAAAAATATTCATACATCGCAATAAATATCTCTATGGGCAAAAAAATCACAATCTCAATTTTTTCCAATATCGCGTAGCCCTACTATATATTAACATTTTGTTTTCAGTTTACTAAAAATGCATCTTTAAGTTAAAATTGTTTATTTTTCTTATAATACAAAGTTTATTAAGTTTGATCTACTTACTATTTTAGCAATTGACAAACCTACATAATATAATTTTGTGGAAACTATTGACAAAGTAAATGTAATTCAAATAAATCTTTCAGTTTTTTGAGCGTGTACATATGTGTGTGTGATCTTTAGTGTATTGCACTTTCCCATTGGCTCACAACATCACAACATACAATCCACATACAAGGCAATATCTAAAATCATTATGACAACAGATTTTGGATCAAATTTGGTGGAATTGCTGAGCATCAGCTCACAACAAGTATGTTCTGAAATGTCCATCTCAGTCCCCAGACCTGAATATTATTGAAAATCTGTAGTGTCATTTTAAGCGGGCTGTCCATGCTCAGAAACCAACAAACCTGAAATGTTTTGTAAAGAAGAATGGTCCAAAATACCTTCAACCAGAATCCAGACTCTCATTGGAAGCTATAGGAAGTGTTTAGAGGCTGTTATTTCTGGAAAAGGAGGATCTACTAAATACTGATGTATTTTTTTCTGTTGAGGTGCCCAAATTTATACACCTGCCTAATTTTGTTTAAATAATTATTGCACACTTTCTGTAAATCCTATAAACTTCATTTCACTTCTCAAATATCAGTGTTTGTCTTTTATATGATATACGTATTTAACTGAAATTGCTGATCCAAACAACCAATGATTTATAAAGGAAAATCATGGAAATCATCAGGGGTGCCCAAACTATTATTAGGCAATACTTTGCAATTTATCTGTGAAATCTTTTTTTAGATTAATCAGCTAATTGTTTTTAAGATGTTAGATATTAACATTATTATTAATTAATATTAACATCATTAACATTTTTGTAACCAAAAAGGTTTACATTCATGATTCATAAAAAATCCTTTCTGTCGTGTTGTGTGGAGGTATGAATGTGTTCTTTGAATTTCAGTACATTAACAGAGCATTTTTCAGCCGAATATTTACCCTTCTGTGGCTATATGTGGTCCCAGAGTTCCACAAACTCTATCATAGATTGAAATCAACTCTGTCATAGTGTAAATAACTCTTATTTGGGTTGTACAACTTTTCTTTTCTTTTTTTTTTTTTTCTTTTTCTTTAGGCCCCCCCACACACACACACACACACACACACACACACACACACACACACACACACACAATTCAAAACAGAACATTACCCGAGAGAAGTACTAAAAATAAATAATAATAATAATTAAATAACATAAAATAAATATAGCAATAATAAAAGTACAATGTATATCATTATTGCTGTATATGATACAAAAGCACATACATCCAATCCCATTCAACTTTATTTATAGAGCACTTTAAAAGAACAACAAAGTTAACAAAGTGCTTTCCAAATAAGACATTAATAAAATACAACACAGATAAAACAAAAAATAAGTAAAAAAGTGAACAGTGAAAAGTGAACATGAACAAATTTGAAATGCCTTAGAGAAAAGATGTTTTTAAGTGATCAATAAATATATATTATATAGTGCAATAATAAAGATAACACACACACACACACACATACACATATTTAAAAAAAAGATAAACCTTGTGTCAGAACCAGTTCCCTAAACTTTCTGCACCCCTATACTTTCAAGACAAAAAATATTCTTTGACCATGTAGCATCTCCAGTTAAAAGGGTCTGGGTTGTACAACTTGTTTAGCACTTTATATGCTAATAATACATTTACACTCTTCCAGTTATCATGAGGGTTTTTTTTATTTATTTTTTGATGAAAAATAAATGATTACAGTCTGAATCACTCTCACTCATGCACTCATACTCACTGCACATCTGTGCTTTTTGTACACATCAGTATTGGATCTGGATGGTGAGTGCTTGCTGAAGCTTTGGTGCCCAGCGTGATGTTGCTTCCTGCAGGAAGAGGGAGAGCAGAGGAAAGGCAAAACAGGACATTTTCAGATCCGTCAGGGGAGCAGCCCGTCTCCTCCTGTCTGCCCTCGGGGGAAAACGCACCAAAGGAAGTGCTCTCTTGCTCCTTTTATCCCCCCTTCTCTGCTCTGGCCCCGTTCTGCACTCATTGGGACATGTCCTCCCATCTGATACCCCTCCTCTGACACTCCAAATCAGATGTCACCACGGTCTGACAGCTAAAATATTTACTGTAATCATTTATATTGCATTAACAGCCAAAATATTCTTATAATTTATAAATTATAAATATGTTTTACTGCAAACATAATGATTTCAATAATTATGTTGCACACAATTATTCGCTGCATCACAAAATGCCACATTTGTCACACAATATATTTCAGTATGATCTAATCTGATTACTTTGGTGGCCAAGAGAAGCCAAACACTTCCATATTAAGACAACACAAGCAAAATCCAGGAAATACAAATAGCAAAATCACCTGCACAAATTCTACAACAGGTAGCTGTAGCAAAAAGACATTTTACAAACTGAAAAAATATCAATCCAAACACAAAGAACACGTTGTATTCAAAATACAACCCAGTCTCACGGCATGTCGTGGTTCAGCAGCACGAAATATACATTAATCGATTGGTTCGTCATATTGTCACGAAAAGTGCAAAATTTTCGTCATGGGAGCACAAATTCATTGTAATTCATTCCGTCACGGGTGCGGGGGGGGGGGGGGGGGGGGGGGGGGGGTATGGTTAGGTTAGGGTTGGGGGTAGAAGTAGGGTTAGTAATAGTGAGTTTAAAAAAAAAACCCTGACACAAAAATTTGAATCATTTAGTGATGGGAGGATGAATAAATGTGAGACTGGGCTGTCAAAATAATAGTGGTGTGTTTTAATAGTGGTGTGTTTTAAAAAGTGAGAAAAGCTCAAAATCCTTATAATACCTTCTATTTCCATTCGGTGTTTCGCAGTTGTGAGTCTCACGCCATCTCGCGGCCCATGACTCACGCGAGGGATCAGTTTCAGCAGCGTTTGGGTGTCGCAGAGCGAACAGTCCCCCCTAAAAATCGGTCTGCCCTACCTTCACATGCATCATTAGCTGTGGTTCACCAGTTATCACCTTGTTTCTGCTTAAAACTGCACCTCAGTCATCATCTATCTCAGCGACAGATATCTGAAGCTTTTGTACAACAATCATTTCCACATAAATTCAGCATTATTTCACCATAAAAGACAGAGGCAGCGATCAGAGCGCTGCAGCTACACGAGCTGCTAGCTGATGTGTTCACTGCCCCTCCGTCATTTTAAAGCCTCACCGATTATCACCTCGTTTTTGCTTAAAACGGCTTTGTTTCTACTTAAATCTAACTTTAGAATGATTTAAGAGATTTTACCTTGTCATCTGATGATTAATAATCCCATTAATCCATTTGATGACTTTGGATGAAGAGACTCTGTCTCAGACGAGCTGCTGAGCTCCAAAATGGTGCATGCACGGTGGAGGCAGGGCAGACCAATTTTTAGGGGGGACCATTCGGTCTGCTACACTGGTTCAGGGCACAATGTAAACAAACGTCGTGAAGTATGGACATGAAGACAACATCGGGACACGGCAGAAGTCCATTACAGGTGCTACACCTCCTCTAGATAGCCCTCTCAACTTGGGAAAACATGTCATCATCGCCCGTGAATTCACTAGTTCAACGCCATCTACGACCTCGTTAGTCATTGTTTGGGGCCCCTTCACACATAACACAAAAGACACAGAAACCGGGACAAAATCCGCAAACCAAACACAAAATGGGGAACCACGAAACATTCCACCTGCTGTTAGACCATGGGCTAAGCAGGTTTTCGGTATTACTTAAGGGGAATAAACAACACTTAGAATCCAGCCTCAATGTATCATGGCCTAGCCTACACAAAAATGTATGATAGCAATCCCAGGATGGTAGCTGTAGCCAGGTAGGAGTCAGTGAAGAATTACTCAGAGGTCAAACTTTAAAAATGCTCCAATCATGTTGAAAACTATATCATATTACTTGTGTGTTTTTAACGTGACACGTCATGTGCACTGCAGCTGTCAGTGAGTCTCTGGTCAGCGATCCGTTGGGAGGCAGTTCGCTATGCTGTGTGCACTCAGACGTGGCTGGCCACTCCCCATCCAGTCATCTAGTCAGTGTGTTATTTGGCAAATTGTAACCTCTTCAGTATGTCATTCTGTGGCACTTCTTGACGATAATTTGGCTTCACATAGGTATCTTCTAATTGTTGCAGTACTCACAGGTAACTTTACACCTTCTTTGTTCACCCTAGAGCTGATCAGTGGATCAGAGTCTTTGCTATTCTGGCTATTCTTCAATCCATTTGAATGGTGGTTTTCTGTTTTCTTACACGTCTTTCTGGTTTTGCTTGCCATTTTAAAGCATCCAAGATCATTTTAGCTGAGCAGCCTGTCATTTTCTACACTTTCTTTCTCCTGCGTTTTCTCCTCTCCAGTTAACCTTTTTTTTTACCAAAGTACGCTGTACTTCTGAACAATGTGTAGAAGGACCCATTTTACGCAGATTTTCAGAGAAATGCACTAAAAGCAGTATGTATAACATTTGCTGCCTTCATCCTTGAATAAGAATCTGCCTGTTTGACACCAGTTTTTTCACAGAAATAAAAATGCAGACACTGCTATTTATTTGTTTATTTATTTATTTATTTGAACAGACCATATTCCATTTCTTCAGTTTCTGTTAAGTAATAGCAAATTTGATATTTTTTCTTTATGTTTTGATTTGGAATAGAATGTGCAGTGTTCCCAATGCATTTGCATGTATGGAAATAAAAGCTATTTTAAGGATTTACTTCCTTACTTGTGTGATGCGCCTTGAGGCAAATTTGTTGTGATTCGGTGTTATATAAATGAAAATAAATTGAAAATTGAAAATAAATTGAAGGATTTTGAGCTTTACTATTTTTTTAAAACACTGCTATTATTTTTAAATCAACTGCAACCTACAACACATGCAGCAATTTCATTACACACAATGCACACAAAAACATGGTTGTGTTGCAAATAGCCACAACACATCAGAAGTATGAACAACACAAAAAGAGGTTTCTACGTGGATGACCTTTACTGACTTCTGCTCTTCGATGCATAGCAAATAAAAGAATAAAACATGAAAATATAGCCAGCTTCGCAAAGCATCGAGTCAAGAACCCCAACACAGAGAACCACAACAAAGGACTGTTAGAATAGATTTTATCATTCTCAGTGAAAACAACAGAAATAAGTAGCTCAAAGCAGCAATGTGTCAGGCAGGAGAAATGGCCTAATCTCAGGCACAGGTCAAGTACGCAGTATTCAGTCAAAATTCAGTCTATCTTGACTGACTGGAAAACACAGGAGAAAAATCCAAAACACCAGACCAAAGTTCTCAATAGCAATAATCTTTCAAGGGGTTATACCCCAGTCACACTAAAGACCGAATGCCGTCCAAATGAAAATTCAATCCACATTCTGGAGGTGTCGTGGTGCATTTGAGGACGTCGGACAGCAGCCTGAGAGCAGTCTAAACAGTCTGCCCATGTGCAAAACAGTCAAGATGCAGTCGCAGTGGCAATATAAAGAACGGCGGTCAGAGAGCAGTCTAACCGCAATCTGACTGCAATCTAACAATTTCTGGGGCAGTTCTGTCATGCGCTGAATGTCCCGACAGTGCCTAAACACACCACAAGTGCAGCGTGAGTGCTGCTGGAATATATTTCTTCCACCCACAATCAGACCTCATTCGTACAGCAACGCATGTGCATTCGTCATAATCTCACTGCATTCTGACAGCTGTCTGGGTTTGTTCCATATACATTTTGTACTGCATTTGGAGGTTTAATGTGCATGCCATGTGCATGAATCATTCGGGGTGGGACGAGGCGCAGGCTGTCCTTATTCCCTCCCACCTCAGCACAATGCAATTCTGTACACCACAATGATGGTTGGATTATCATGGATGGATGTTAATTATGGAGTTCCACAAGGTTCTGTGCTAGGACCAATTTTATTCACTTTATACATGCTTCCCTTAGGCAGTATTATTAGACGGTATTGCTTAAATTTTCATTGTTACGCAGATGATACCCAGCTTTATCTATCCATGAAGCCAGAGGACACACTAATTAGCTAAACTGCAGGATTGTCTTACAGACATAAAGACATGGATGACCTCTAATTTCCTGCTTTTAAACTCAGATAAAACTGAAGTTATTGTACTTGGCCCCACAAATCTTAGAAACATGGTGTCTAACCAGATCCTTACTCTGGATGGCATTACCCTGACCTCTAGTAATACTGTGAGAAATCTTGGAGTCATTTTTGATCAGGATATGTCATTCAAAGCGCATATTAAACAAATATGTAGGACTGCTTTTTTGCATTTACGCAATATCTCTAAAATTAGAAAGGTCTTGTCTCAGAGTGATGCTGAAAAACTAATTCATGCATTTATTTCCTCTAGGCTGGACTATTGTAATTCATTATTATCAGGTTGTCCTAAAAGTTCCCTAAAAAGCCTTCAGTTAATTCAAAATGCTGCAGCTAGAGTACTAACGGGAACTAGAAGGAGAGAGCATATCTCACCCGTATTGGCCTCTCTTCATTGGCTTCCTGTTAATTCTAGAATAGAATTTAAAATTCTTCTTCTTACTTATAAGGTTTTGAATAATCAGGTCCCATCTTATCTTAGGGACCTCGTAGTACCATATCACCCCAATAGAGCGCTTCGCTCTCAGACTGCAGGCTTACTTGTAGTTCCTAGGGTTTGTAAGAGTAGAATGGGAGGCAGAGCCTTCAGCTTTCAGGCTCCTCTCCTCTGGAACCAGCTCCCAATTCAGATCAGGGAGACAGACACCCTCTCTACTTTTAAGATTAGGCTTAAAACTTTCCTTTTTGCTAAAGCTTATAGTTAGGGCTGGATCAGGTGACCCTGAACCATCCCTTAGTTATGCTGCTATAGACGTAGACTGCTGGGGGGTTCCCATGATGCACTGTTTCTTTCTCTTTTGCTCTGTATGCACCACTCTGCATTTAATCATTAGTGATCGATCTCTGCTCCCCTCCACAGCATGTCTTTTTCCTGGTTCTCTCCCTCAGCCCCAACCAGTCCCAGCAGAAGACTGCCCCTCCCTGAGCCTGGTTCTGCTGGAGGTTTCTTCCTGTTAAAAGGGAGTTTTTCCTTCCCACTGTAGCCAAGTGCTTGCTCACAGGGGGTCGTTTTGACCGTTGGGGTTTTACATAATTATTGTATGGCCTTGCCTTACAATATAAAGTGCCTTGGGGCAACTGTTTGTTGTGATTTGGCGCTATATAAAAAAAAAAATTGAATTGAATTATCACATTGGATTTATTAATGCTGTGGTTGTTTGCAGCACACAGCAGCCGGGTGAGAGGCTTTTCACCACAGGCTATGGTCCTGGCTCCTGTCCACCCTGCATTTTGAAACACTCCTGGTTCTGTGCCGGATACAGTTCCACGTCGTACCAACTTCAGAGTTTAGATGGTGATCAAGTAATAATGTGTATATTACAGCAGTGAGAACCATTCAGCTCCAAGCCTCTGACGTGTGCTATGACGCATTACTGTGCATGTGACCACAAAGAAGCGCACCTGCCTGTTGTATCACAGATATGATGGCACAACATCATAACTATTCAACACAGAATGAGTTCAGAAGCATACGCAACCAGAGCAAAAAAAGCAGGCAAAAACAGAAGTCGGCAATGATAGCAAAAGTCAGTAATGTGGGGTCAAAAATAATGTAACATAGAATGCTAGAGAGCAGAGAAGAACCTAATGCAATCTAGCAAACAGGAACCATTCTAACAGCGTTTATAAAGGGCATGGTGCAGTTAAAAATGTACAGCCTTTCAAATGTTTTAAGATTTAAGTCATAAAAAGAATTTTCTTTGCCACCACTATAATTTTATTTATTAGCCTTTAAATAAGGGATTCATAATATGGCATTGCCAATATGATCAAAATTCACACAGTTTGGAATAAATTAATTATTATTTTCCCTGAAGGGAAAAATTTCAAACAAACAGACGGCCTTGAACTACTTGCAGCAGCGACGCATACAGTCTATGGTAGCAAAATCATGTGGGAGTTTGCTCTGACTTGCCCAAGGGATGCTGGTAAGCACATGTATTCAACCAATCAGATTAGAAAAAGGCACAGCAACGTCAGCTGGCTGCTCACTTGAACAAAATAAACCAAGATGGTGTAAAACGCTCCGAAACAGCTTGTTTATGTATTAATCTAATGTGTCATATAATTTGAAAAAGCTAGTGAGAAATAAGCACTTCTAAATCTAAAAATGCTGTTTTCGAAACCAGATAACACCTCTGAATTGATTTTCAAGACATCTTACAGATTTTAGCATGCATGCCACGTGTACGGACATCATGCGAGGTCAAAGGTCATTTCAAAACATCATGCATATGCACACACTTCCTCCTGCAGACAGTGTTAAAAGGAAAGTAATATTTTCCTTATGGAATTTTCCCCCAGGTAAATATGTTATATTAATTCAAATGAGCAGTAATGTTGTAACATGTTCCAAAAATAAACACACATTGTAATGCTTGGATTTCAATAAAAACAAAATTTTCTCAGTTTTGTGAAATTTGAAAGTCCATACAGTGTTAAACCAATAAATGTGGAAACACATGAGTGTAGAGGAAGGTCAACAACTCGGAAGTCTAACTACCACAATAGAAAACATCACAATAAGGACAAGGACTAATAAACACCACTAAAAAAAATACAGAGGGAAAATGACCAGAAATAACTTGGCATGACTAATAACATCAGATAAAACAGAAAAACAGAAGTAGAGCCAAAACATGACCCATGACAAATTTAACCGTAAAATCGTCAACAGTTAAGTAAATAAACTCACGGACATGAACGATTGAAGCTCATCAGCATCTCACCATGTCATTTATGTCCTTCAAACCTTTTTCAGTAAATGCTTCTGGGGAGCATTAGCATGGCAAAAACCCTTCAGCTTCAGGGTGGCTTTGCTCGCCAAACATTTTTCTTTATTTGCCTCTCACATGCCTGAAAGCTCCTCACCATCTCATTTAGGTCCTTCAGACTTTTTTCAGAAAAGCTTTTGGGAAGTATCAGCATGGCTAACACCCTTCTGCCCCCACCCCCGCCATTTTAAGCATTTTTCTTTATTTGCATCTCACATGACTGGAAGCTCCTTGCCATCTCATTTAGGTCCTTCATACTTTTTTCAGTAAATGCTTCTGGGGAGCATTAGCATGGTTAAAATCCTTCTGCACCCCCTCAAGAGTGTCCCTCTTGACACCCTGCCATTTTCTTTATTTGCTTCTCACATACCTGGAAGCTCCTCACCATCTAACCATGTCATTTAGGTCCTTCAGACTTTATTTTCAGGAAATGGTTCAGGGAAGCATCAGCATGGCCAAAACCCTTCAGCTTACTTATTTTCAAAAATCAAAGTATGTTGACATGTAATTTCCACCCTAAATAGTCACTGACTTTCCTGAAGACCTGTCAAGGTGCACACCGCCTCTCAAATTAATGTTACCGGAAGTGTTCAACAATTGACATTTCCTGTTTCACTGTGGACTCAAAATTTGGCACTTCCTGTTTAAGTGTCAACTTTCCACTTAATTCTCGCGAGATCGCCACTACTGTCAATCCAGGAAGTGTCAATTCAGGAAGTGTTCAACATTTGACATTTCCTGTTTCACTGTGGACTCAAAATTTGGCACTTCCTGTTTGAGGCTCCCTGTACAATGAGCGAGCTTGCGCCACTTGTGCATTGCTTCACTCGTATTACTCAACTCTGCCCATCAGCTAGACATAAAGATAGCACAGAAGCATAGCATAGCATAGCATGAGCTCTTCACAGCTATGTGGGAGTAGGCCCCCTCATGGAGGCCACCACATTGCTGTGGTATGTTGATATAGTAGCTCAAAAGGCACATACAAACTGTCTGCATTTTACAGTGTAGCTGGGATATTTACAAAAAAAGAAAAGGAATCACTGGATGCTCCCCTGTACACTGGTTAATGTTTTCTAGTTTATGTATATTGCTTATCACCAAAAAAAGGAAGGAAGCATGAATTACCATCACCAAAGGAGCAATAACATGAAGGGAAACAATATAGTGACAGGCAACTACACAATCTGCAATCTCACCACTAGATGACACTAAATCCTACACACTGTAGCTTTAATAAATTTTTTTTTTTTAAGACAGTTCTTCTGGAGAGATGGGAGCTATGAGTCTGTGGATTCTTATTTTCAAATCTTGCATTATCTATTATTTCTTGTGAATGCAATACTATTCTCTTAACTAAAAAAGATGATGCTGAGGAGACAGATCCTCTGACCCACGACTCACTTTCTTCTTTTTAACTTCTGTCGTTCTCCAGCAGTCATTAAATGAATTGTAACTGCTCCGTGTACGGAGCCAGAGAGGACTCTGCTGCGTTCCAGTCAGAAACACTAACCATAATCTGTCCTCTGCTCTCTGTTAACCCACTATTTAACCATCATCACGGTTACCACAGCCACTGTATGTGCCTTTTGTGTGTGATTTTGTCTGTTTGTGTGTGCCAGCTTCTTACTTTCTATGTGTGTGTTTTTCATTGCCTGGTTTTCCAGTTTGCTATTGTGGTTGTGACAGAGGCAGGAGAGATGGAAATCAGGAGGTTTGTGTGGTGTTCGAACAGATCCAACAAAGAATGACACGCCAAGAACAATGTGTTCACTTTTTAGGAACTAAACTTTAAACTTTTTCGTGCCTCCTGTCACGAAATGAGTGACATTTTCGTGACATGTTTTTTTATTATTATTATTTTACTATTTCTAATCCTACCCCTTCTCCTAACTCTAACCATGACCATCATGCCCTTCTCCCCCGTGTCACCCCACATATCATGCACCATCACAAAATGAATTTGTGCCCCCATCATGAAAAGCGCCCCATTTTCAGTTTCAGTATCACGAACCATAGATTAACTTTTTGTGATGCCATCACGAACTGCTGTGAGATTGAGCTGCTTTGAAATCAGCTGTGTGGCCTCAATCATCATCTCTCAGTATTTACAGTGTTATACTGAATGGGTGCAATGAAGTCAAGACTGCAGACCTAGTTGACCTTTAACCTAAAGGTGAGTAGGGCAATTCTTCAATTGCATCTTCCAAAGCAGTGCACAGTGCAGTGCAAGTGTCATTGCTTGTTTCCACTTGATATGTGTGTGTGAGAGAGAGAGAGAGAGAGAGACTCTGTGGAGGAAAATACAGTCATTTCCACAGCTATAACTTACACAGCTCTATTCATCCTTTCATTCATTCACTTTCTATCTCTTATCCAGGTCCCAAGTGAAAATAGCCCGAGTCTAAATAGCTCTATTTGGAAATTAACAGTTTAGAAATCAAACTGAATTGACCTAAAGTGAAAGAAACAAAGAGTTTGCAGGAAGCAAGTACTCATTAGGTCAAAGGTCACAGACAGTCCCAGTGCAGTCTGTGGAGGCCCACTCTTTGATAGGTAGACAGTGGGCAAGGATTCAAGTCCCCTGTTGACTATTTCTCAGAAAAAAAAAAAAATAATAATAATAATAATAATAATAATAAAGCAATTGTGCAGTAATATTATGGAAATATACAGTGAAAGTAAATTTTCTATTCTGATTTTATTTTTTTCAAAATAACCAGAAACAGAAGTTCACAGTTGGTTTGATGTAGAATGATAGTTCCCTTTTGGTAGCCAAAATCACTCCTGTACGGAAGCCGACAGAGGACTTCATATATCTTTTTTAATTAATCTTGTTATCCCGAGATAACGACATAATTAATTAGAGATCTCAAGAAAACAACACTTTCATTCCGTGATCTCGAGAAAACAGATAATTATTCCGTGATCTCCAAAAAACAAAACAATTATTTCATGATCTCAAGAAAACAACTGAGATTTCTAGCAGAGCTGCCTGCGCCCCCTGTGTCAGAGCAGTCTCTACCTGTGTCAACCCCTGATCAAAATATTGCCTTATTAGGTGATCGATTATTCCAGACAATCTAAAGACCAGCATTGCATCTATACAGAATGAGATACAGCCCCGAAGTCATCATACAAGCCTCTTGGCGTAGCCTACCAGAATGACCCATTTGTCAGTTGTTTACTCGAGATCATGAAATAATTGTTTTGTTTTCTCGAGATCACGGCATAATTGTTGTGTTTTCTATATATATATATATATATATATATATATACATGGTGTGTCCATAAAGTAACAGTCCTTTTTATTTTATTTTTTATGGATTTCATTCATATGTTTTTATGTCAGACATGCTTGAACCCTCGTGCGCATGCATGAGTTTTTCCACGCCTGTCGGTGACGTCATTCGCCTGTGAGCACGCCTTGTGGAAGGAGTGGTCCCGCCCCCTCACCGGATTTTCATTGTCTGGAAATGGCGGAATGAAAAGGACTTTTTTCCATCAGAATTTTTTCAGAAGCTGTTAGAGACTGGCACCTGGAAACCATTCAAAAAAAGTTATCTGGCTTTTGGTGAAAATTTTACGGGCTTCACAGAGAATAAGGACTTTAACTACAGCTTTAAGGACCCCTTTAAGGACGGTCGGTGCGCTGCGCTCCGAGCTACGACGTCACGGCATAAACCATTGGATCATTTCTAAGCTGATGGCTCTGTGGATACGAGACCGTCGTGTGCTCTTTCTCTGGTTATCACAAGAGCTGGACATCAGCCATTTTCCGGCAGATTTCACTTTTAACAAGAGATTTTGTCATGGAAAGCCGCGCGGAGGCTTCGCGCGTCACGACCGATTCGCTGATGAAGCGAGACAAAGGAACACCTCCGTTTCTGAGTGTTAGAGGACAAGTTTGGACATGTCCAGCTCTCCACAAGTTCTCTTATACTCACTCGACTGGTAATCAATCAATCAATCAACTTTTTTCTTATATAGCGCCAAATTACAACAAACAGTTGCCCCAAGGCGCTCCACATTGTAAGGCAAGGCCATACAACAATTATGAAAAACCCCAACGGTCAAAACGACCCCCTATGAGCAAGCACTTGGCCACAGTGGGAAGGAAAAACTCCCTTTTAACAGGAAGAAACCTCCAGTCTTCTGCTGAGACTGGTTGGGGCTGAGGGAAAGAACCAGGAAAAAGACATGCCGAGAAGGGGGGCAGAGATCGATCACTAATGATTAAATGCAGAGTGATGCATACGGAGCAAAAAGAGAAAGAAACAGTGCATCATGGGAACCCCCCCACGGTCTACGTCTAAAGCAGCATAACCAAGGGATGGTCCAGGGTCACCTGATCCAGCCCTAACTATAAGCCTTAGCGAAAAGGAAAAGTTTTAAGCCTAATCTTAAAAGTAGAGAGGGTATCTGTCTCCCTGATCTGAATTGGGAGCTGGTTCCACAGGAGAGGAGCCTGAAAGCTGAAGGCTCTGCCTCCCATTCTACTCTTACAAACCCTAGGAACTACAAGTAAGCCCGCAGTCTGAGAGCGAAGCGCTCTAATGGGGTAATATGGTACTACGAGGTCCCTAAGATAAGATGGGACCTGATTATTCAAAACCTTATAAGTAAGAAGAAGAATTTTAAATTCTATTCTAGAATTAACAGGAAGCCAATGAAGAGAGGCCAACACGGGTGAGATATGCTCTCTCCTGCTAGTCCCCGTCAGTACTCTAGCTGCAGCATTCTGAACCAACTGAAGGCTTTTTAGGGAACTTTTAGGACAACCTGATAATAATGAATTACAATAGTCCAGCCTAGAGGAAATAAATGCATGAATTAGTTTTTCAGCATCACTCTGAGACAAGACCTTTCTGATTTTAGAGATATTGCGTAAATGCAAAAAGGCAGTCCTACATATTTGTTTAATATGCGCTTTGAATGACATATCCTGATCAAAAATGACTCCAAGATTTCTCACAGTATTACTAGAGATCAGGGAAATGCCATCCAGAGTAACGATCTGGTTAGACACCATGCTTCTAAGATTTGTGGGGCCAAGTACAATAACTTCAGTTTTATCTGAGTTTAAAAGCAGGAAATTAGAGGTCATCCATGTCTTTATGTCTGTAAGACAATCCTGCAGTTTAGCTAATTGGTGTGTATCCTCTGGCTTCATGGATAGATAAAGCTGGGTATCATCTGCGTAACAATGAAAATTTAAGCAATACCGTCTAATAATACTGCCCAAGGGAAGCATGTATAAAGTGAATAAAATTGGTCCTAGCACAGAACCTTGTGGAACTCCATAATTAACTTTAGTCTGTGAAGAAGATTCCCCATTTACATGAACAAACTGTAATCTATTAGACAAATACGATTCAAACCACCGCAGCGCAGTGCCTTTAATACCTATGACATGCTCTAATCTCTGTAATAAAATTTTATGGTCAACAGTATCAAAAGCAGCACTGAGGTCCAACAGAACAAGCACAGAGATAAGTCCACTGTCCGAAGCCATAAGAAGATCATTTGTAACCTTCACTAATGCTGTTTCTGTACTATGATGAATTCTAAAACCTGACTGAAACTCTTCAAATAGACCATTCCTCTGCAGGTGATCAGTTAGCTGTTTTACAACTACCCTCTCAAGAATCTTTGAGAGAAAAGGAAGGTTGGAGATTGGCCTATAATAAGCTAAGATAGCTGGGTCAAGTGATGGCTTTTTAAGTAATGGTTTAATTACTGCCACCTTAAAGGCCTGTGGTACATAACCAACTAACAAAGATAGATTGATCATATTTAAGATTGAAGCATTAAATAATGGTAGGACTTCCTTGAGCAGCCTGGCAGGAATGGGGTCTAATAAACATGTTGATGGTTTGGATGAAGTAACTAATGAAAATAACTCAGACAGAACAATCGGAGAGAAAGAGTCTAACCAAATACCGGCATCACTGAAAGCAGCCAAAGATAACGATACATCTTTGGGATGGTTATGAGTAATTTTTTCTCTAATAGTCAAAATTTTGTTAGCAAAGAAAGTCATGAAGTCATTACTAGTTAACGTTAATGGAATACTCAGCTCAATAGAGCTCTGACTCTTTGTCAGCCTGGCTACAGTGCTGAAAAGAAACCTGGGGTTGTTCTTATTTTCTTCAATTAGTGATGAGTAGAAAGATGTCCTAGCTTTACGGAGGGCTTTTTATAGAGCAACAAACTCTTTTTCCAGGCTAAGTGAAGATCTTCTAAATTAGTGAGACGCCATTTCCTCTCCAACTTACGGGTTATCTGCTTTAAGCTACGAGTTTGTGAGTTATACCACGGAGTCAGACACTTCTGATTTAAAGCTCTCTTTTTCAGCTTTTTCCAAAGTTGTCTTCAATGAGGATGTAAAACTATTGACGAGATACTCTAACTCCCTTACAGAGTTTAGGTAGCTACTCTGCTCTGTGTTGGTATATGACATTAGAGAACATAAAGAAGGAATCATATCCTTAAACCTAGTTACAGTGCTTTCTGAAAGACTTCTAGTGTAATGAAACTTATTCCCCACTGCAGGGTAGTCCATCAGGGTAAATGTAAATGTTATTAAAAAATGATCAGACAGAAGGGAGTTTTCAGGGAATACTGTTAAGTCTTCTATTTCCATACCATAAGTCAGAACAAGATCTAAAATATGATTAAAGTGGTGGGTGGACTCATTTACTTTTTGAGCAAAGCCGATAGAGTCTAATAATAGATTAAATGCAGTGTTGAGGCTGTCATTCTCAGCATCTGTGTGGATGTTAAAATCGCCCACTATAATTATCTTATCTGAGCTAAGCACTAAGTCAGACAAAAGGTCTGAAAATTCACAGAGAAACTCACAGTAACGACCAGGTGGACGATAGATAATAACAAATAAAACTGTTTTTTGGGACTTCCAATTTGGATGGACAAGACTAAGAGACAAGCTTTCAAATGAATTAAAGCTCTGTCTAGGTTTTTGATTAATTAATAAGCTGGAATGGAAGATTGCTGCTAATCCTCCGCCCCGGCCCGTGCTACGAGCATTCTGACAGTTAGTGTGACTCGGGGGTGTTGACTCATTTAAACTAACATATTCATCCTGCTGTAACCAGGTTTCTGTTAGGCAGAATAAATCAATACGTTGATCAATTATTATATCATTTACCAACAGGGACTTAGAAGAGAGAGACCTAATGTTTAATAGACCACATTTAACTGTTTTAGTCTGTGGTGCAATTGAAGGTGCTATATTATTTTTTCTTTTTGAATTTTTATGCTTAAATAGATTTTTGCTGGTTATTGGTGGTCTGGGAGCAGGCACCGTCTCTACAGGGATGGGGTAATGAGGGGATGGCAGGGGGAGAGAAGCTGCAGAGAGGTGTATAAGACCACAGCTCTGCCTCCTGGTCCCAACGCTAGACAGTCACAGTTTGGAGGATCCAAGAAAATTGGCCAGATTTCTAGAAATGAGAGCTGCTCCCTCTAAAGTGGGATGGATGCCGTCTCTCCTAACAAGACCAGGTTTTCCCCAGAAGCTTTGCCAATTATCAATGAAGCCCACCTCATTTTTTGGACACCACTCAGACAGACAGCAATTCAAGGAGAACATGCGGCTAAACATGTCACTCCCGGTCTGATTGGGGAGGGGCCCAGAGAAAACAACAGAGTCCGACATTGTTTTTGCAAAGTTACACACCGATTTAATGTTAATTTTAGTGACCTCCGATTGGCGTAACCGAGTGTCATTACTGCCGACGTGAATTACAATCTTACCAAATTTACGCTTAGCCTTAGCCAGCAATTTCAAATGTCCTTCGATGTCGCCTGCTCTGGCCCCCGGAAGACAATTGACAATGGTTGCTGGTGTCGCTAACTTCACATTTCTCAAAACAGAGTCGCCAATAACCAGAGTTTGATCCTCGGCGAGTGTATCGTCGAGTGGGGAAAAACGGTTAGAGATGTGAACGGGTTGACGGTGTACACGGGGCTTCTGTTTAGGGCTACGCTTCCTCCTCACAGTCACCCAGTCAGCCTGCTTTCCCGACTGCACGGGATCTGCCAGGGGGGAACTAACGGCGGCTAAGCTACCTTGGTCCGCACCGACTACAGGGGCCTGGCTAGCTGTAGAATTTTCCACGGTGCGGAGCCGAGCCTCCAATTCGCCCAGCCTGGCCTCCAAAGCTACGAATAAGCTGCACTTATTACAAGTACCGTTACTGCTAAAGGAGGCCGAGGAATAACTAAACATTTCACACCCACAGCAGAAAAGTACGGGAGAGACAGGAGAAGCCGCCATGCTAAATCGGCTAAGAGCTAGAAGCTGCGCTAAGCTAGCGGATTCCCAAAAACACACAAAGTGAATAATGTGCAAATAATCCAGAGGTGATTCAGCAGAAGGAGTGCCCCAATCAAGGCACCAAACAGGCCATGAAGCAGCACAGGCAACGCACGACAACAGCGAACGCACGACAACGGTGCTAAAATAAAATAAAAATAAAAAAATAAAAACGAAAGCGTTAGCAAGCTAGTTAGCTTGCCAACGCTGATGAAAGTTAGCTGATAAAAGTGCTCCGTCGCGATGTTTCGACCGTTAGAGGTCTTCCTTAGGCGTTGGAGCACAGTAAAAAAGTAAAAAAAAGTAAAAAGGTAAAAAAGTAAAAAAGTCTTGAAAAAGACTGTTAGTTCAAGTCCAAAGCAGCAGGTAGCAGTCTCTGTGTAAATAGTCCCAACAGAGAGCCAAAATTCTGAGTAATCAGAGTAGAGCGGCACCCGGTAAGCACTGAAAGCCGAGATAGGCATGTCCAAACTTGTCCTCTAACACTCCGATATATAGATAGATATATATATATGTGTGTGTGTGTGTGTGTGTGTGTGTGTGTGTGTGTGTGTGTGTGTGTGTGTGTGTGTGTGTGTGTGTGTGTGTGTGTGTGTGTGTGTGCCACCATGTCAAAATATAGATACTATACTACTTCTATATTCTATGTATTGTTCCCCTATAAGTATAACCAGCATGCATCAGTACATTAAAAGGGAACTGATGGGCAGCTTTGACTATCTTCTGTTCCATGACTCAGACAGATTGTCATTGCCAAAGTAGCATGGCATGCTCCGTTTAGCTAAATATATACTTAATGAATAAGCAAGAGCTGGAAAAGAATCAAACTGGAAGAGAGAGGGCAACAGGTCTAAAGGTACAAAAACGGACAGCTGGCTTTTCAGTTGAAACTGCCTGTTGCTTTTTTCCATGTGGCAAATAGATAACATCTCTTGCCTTATTCACAACAACCCACATACACGCTGCTGTCTATTGTAGAGAGTTAGGCAAGCATGTTCGAGAAAGAAGAATAACCTTGCCTGGTTGCCTTAACAACACTGTGTTTCAAGAAAAGGCTGCACACAAAATGATGATGTAATGTCCTACATGTGTTATAAGACATCAAGCTGCCATTAAATTTAAACTGGCTTAAAAGTGATTATAATGTAATTATTATGAAAATGTTGTGCAATAACTCACCCACTAAATCCATGATAAGGTAATGAGTGCTATTACTCCAAGAAATACTGTCTGTGCACTTTATCTGTTTACCCTGCAGATTCCAATTTAAAGTTATCAGATACTGACTCTTTAGCAGAGACTTTACCATAAATACCAGGTACCCCTCCATGTAGATATTTCAACACAGTCAGAAATAGATTAGCTGTTACTCACTGCTGGAGTTGTACCACAGGGTGATTAGCTCCAGTCAGGTCTATGCCTGGTTTTGGTGCCAAAAATAACAGGGGGCACCTTTCGATAGGTTGGAGAGGCCATGAACAAGGTCATGGAGATGGATAAATTAGAGGTTAACTTTGGCTACGGTAAGCATTATGGGCCTTTCACATTGAACACTTCATAAACTTCAGGCAACGCCTACCAACGCTTTAACGCATCTGACGCATGATGTCAGACTCTTTGCTTCGGAAGCGGCAAGGGGGTGGAGATTGCTACATTGCTACAGCCAGATTGTCACACTCTGGCTGTTTCCACAATCTGAAAAAAGTTGAGCGATCACCATCTTGAATTTGCATCGCCTGAACCACAAAAAAAGCTTTAAAAAACAGCAGTAGAATGATTCTCCTAAAACCTTTGTATTTATTTACAGTGTCTGTTTTTCTGGTTGAAATGAGATATAAATAATCTACCAGACTTAAAAAATGTACAAATTTCCATGTTATTTTATTTGTCTAAAAATAAATGTCCAAGGTTCCTTATGTTAAACAAGAAATTATCTAATCTGAAATAACAGGTGGTTTTAATTTACAAGTGAACGGTTTCTAAAGAACAATTTATTGATTTATTTAGCTATTTTAATTCCAAGTGTTCTAAACTTTTTTTGACAGTAATCAGAAATTTTGAGGTGACAAACAACAACAACAAAAACATTTCCAAGGATTTTTCTTCAGAAAACTGCTCTATAAATGAGCAGTCCTGTGACATGTTTCTGTTTTGTATAGATCAGTGGTTTCTGCACTGATCTGTTTTATACAGATCAGTGGTTTCTGCCACTAGTCTTCTGTGTTTTGGACTGATGCATCGTTCCTATTGGACAACGCGAAGCTACGTTACAGCTCAGAGTGTCAAAAGTTGGATTGGGTTGAACTTTGACCACGTCAGCCTGCCGACAAGCGGCAATGCGCGCTCCCGTCAGGAGCGTCGCTTTAGCTCGGCTTTTGACGCAACGCTTCTGACGCCTCTAAAAAGCAACGCGTTTCATTGAAAATAATGTTTTTAGACCGATTCTTGACACCTCTGATGCTTCCGACACATTCAATGTCAAAGGCCCATTACTGTTAAAGTTAGGGTAGGATTAAGCTCAAGGTTAAGGTTTAAGTTAGGTTTATGTTATAGCCCATGGCATCAGTACAGCTATGCTCCTCCACATTTACTCGTCAAGCTAACCCCAGCCCCTATGCACCCCTTTCCACTGATACAGCAACACACTTTCATACAGTAAACACACTTTCAATAATGGGTGGTACAAGACCATTGTAAGTCATGAGTACCTCAAGGTCAGTAGTGGGTATAATGCCAGTGGTTGGGCATGAAAATGCTTAAAAACCAAGTGTGCAAGCCTATGGGCAAGTGTTAAAGTACACTTAGCCCACTATCAATGGGCCTTGGAATAAAGACAATATATTGGTTAACAGTCCGGACAGTCCACCACAACCACCTAGACCCAAGATCCTCATGACCAGTCACCCATTGGCCTGTGACGCGTGTAGCTATGCCAAATGTTACCATTACTGAAGGTACGTATGTGATGCTAACCTCATAAACTGTCATGAGAAGACACATTGTGAGTAAAATGTCTCCAATTCGCCATCTTTTACATTTACTGCAGGAATCCACATGCAGTTCGACTGCTATGTCCTTTAACTCAACTCCAAGTGAAGATGGCGAGTGATCTGCACACTATTACAGCACGTGCTTGGGGAAGAGCATGAATTTATCACCTAAGCACTTTCATGCAAGCAAAAAAGAGTGAATGCTGAACAAGCCATTGTTTAAATGTTTTGCCCTTGTTCCTTGTCAGGTCCAGGCTTTGATCTGTCTTCAGGGTGTCAGTTGGCAGCCATGTTTGTTTGCCCACTGAGATGGGCTACCTGTGTAATTACCCTTAACGAAGTGACTTGTTTTGATGTGGCCTGAAATGCAATCCCCAGCTGAGATGAAGATGTAGAAATGGGTTGAGGATGCTATAGGATTTTAAAGTGTGTTTTGGACTGTGCTTTTGGAGGTGAAAAAGCATTGCACAGGTCTATATTAAGGGAAGAAAGATTCTAGGAATGTGACTCATGACTCTTTTATTTGAATTTGCCTGCCTGCTAACAAACTCTTTCTTATACCCTTTCCTTGTTTCACAAAACATCTGAACTTGTAGGTGAGCTCAAATGGTTCTCCTTGTTAAAATACACACGTGTGCTGCTGTGATCAAGCTCTGGCAACTGTTCAAGAAAACCTCAAAGAAAATCTTGTTGGCAGAAAGTTACAGCTGCTCAGTAAAGGTTCTCTTCTCTCCTGTCCTCTGTTCTCACCTCTTTCTTCTCACCTCCTAGCCTTTTTTACTTTGATGTCTCCTTTTGCTATCCTCTTCTCCACTTTCCCATCCAGTAATCTACAGATCTTCTTCTTTACTCTGCTTTTATGCTATTTTGTGTCCAAAAAAAGAGGAATGTTAGAAGGTATATGAACCACTAAAGTTTCTCATTCTGGGTATTTTTGATGTTCATAAATAGTGAAATGTTTTTCAAAGTAGGCAACCGATTGAATTTCTTTTATGTGTTCAGAAGGTGAGGAGTTCAGCTAAAAAGAGAATATGATGTAATGGGTGTTCTGTCACAAAGTTATTATTATTATTATTATTATTATTATATATTTTTTTTTAGTTTTTAATAGAATTAGATTGTGGAGTTACTTTTATACTCCAGCTCAGGAAGCCAAAGCAACCAGTCAAGCTGAGGACCTGGAGTCATGATATATGTGTAATTTAATCAGAAAAAAATATTTTGGCATGGCAATAGCCAGCTTTCATACTCAGACCATCAATCAAATCCACTGATGAGATCATATATGTCAAGAACAGGTGACAGGGTAAGTGCATATCCACTTCAGATCCATTGCTTTCTAGCTAAATTCGGTGCCCAAGCTTAATTCAGTATATATATATATATATATATATATATATATATATATATATATATATATATATATATATATATATATATATATATATATATACATACATACACACATACACGAGGGCTGTCAATAAAGTATAGGTCCTTTTTATTTTTTTCAAAAACTATATGGATTTCATTCATATGTTTTTACGTCAGACATGCTTGAACCCTCGTGCGCATGCGTGAGTTTTTCCACGCCTGCCGGTGACGTCATTCGCCTGTGAGCACTCCTTGTGGGAGGAGTCGTCCAGCCCCTCGTCGGAATTCCTTTGTCTGAGAAGTTGCTGAGAGACTGGCGCTTTGTTTGATCAAAATTTTTTATAAACCTGTGAGGCACATCGAAGTGGACACGGTTCGAAAAATTAAGCTGGTTTTCGGTGAAAATTTTAACGGCTGATGAGAGATTTTGAGGTGATACTGCCGCTTTAAGGACTTCCCACGGTGCGAGACGTCGTGTAGCGGTCCCAGGTGCAGTCGTCAGCCTGTTTCAAGCTGAAAACCTCCACATTTCAGGCTCTATTGATCCAGGACATCGTGAGAGAACAGAGAAGTTTCAGAAGAAGTCGGTTTCAGCATTTTATCCGGATATTCCACTGTTAAAGGAGATTTTTTTAATGAAAGACGTGCGTCGGGACGCAGCCGGCGCGGTGCGGCGGCACAGGAAAAACACCTCCGTGTTGATAACCATTTGTAAAATCCAGGCGGCTTTTGATGGCTTTCAGTGGAGTGAGTATATGAGAAATTGTTTAACAGCTGGACATGTTCCAACTTGTCCTTAAGGCTTCCAACAGAGGTGTTTTTCCTGTGGCGGAGCGTCGCAGCGGCTGCGAGCCGACGCTGCAATCCGTCTGCACGTATTTCATTAAAAAAATCTCATTTAACAGTGGAATATCCGGATAAAATGCTGAAACCGACTTCTTCTGAAACTTCTCCGTTCTCTCACAACGTCCTGGATCAATAGAGCCTGAAATGTGGAGGTTTTCAGCTTGAAACAGGCTGACGATGGCGCCTGGGACCGCTGCGCGACGTCTCGCACCATGGGAAGTCCTTAAAGCGACAGTATCACCTCAAAATCTCTCATCAGCCGTTAAAATTTTCACCGAAAACCAGCTTAATTTTTCGAACCATGTCCACTTCGATGTGTCTCACAGGTTTAGAAAAAATTTTGATCAAACAAAGCGCCAGTCTCTCAGCAACTTCTCAGACAAAGGAATTCCGACGAGGGGCTGGACGACTCCTCCCACAAGGAGTGCTCACAGGCGAATGACGTCACCGACAGGCGTGGAAAAACTCACGCATGCGCACGAGGGTTCAAGCATGTCTGACGTAAAAACATATGAATGAAATCCATGTAGTTTTTGAAAAAATAAAAAGGACCTATACTTTATTGACAGACCTCGTATATATATATATATATATATATATATATATATATATATATATATATATATATATATACACACGAGGTCTGTTAGAAAAGTATCCGACCTTTTTTTTTTTTTTTTAAAAACCATATGGATTTGAATCATGTGTGATTACACCAGCCAAGCTGGCTGATGAGAGATTTTGGATTGTTTCTATTGCCTTAAGGACGCTAGTCGTTTTTAACAAAGAAAATGCCGCTAAGAGGATTAAGAAAGTCTCCGGTTCAACTCAGAACAGAATGAAAATTAAAAAATGCTCCCACTGATGTTTACACCAAGAGATCGCTGATTCGCTCATTTCGCTGTCAATCAAAAAGGGATTCAGCCTCAGACAGATCATCCAATCATCATGCAGAAGCTGAGCCTCCAGGCCAGCCGAGGCCAGCCCACTGCCCCATAGACCCGCAGACACGCTGAGCGTCCGATGGGCGGGACAAAGCCCAGCATTTATCCAATGACTCGTCTCGTTTCGCTGCATGCTTTGTGTCGCTACTGAAGTCTGTCACACTGTTTAAAGCACTGTGAAGCTGCGGGTTTGAGTGAGAGGAAAGCCGCGTCGTTACCAGTGATAAGAAGCTGATTCTGAACAAAAGTTGAGCGCGTTGTAGCGCATATTTAGTCAATGACATGTACACACAACAGTATATATTTGATCACTTATTTTTTGACATTTTTGGGGAAGCTGAGCTTCACTTGCAGTCGCCTCTGACTTACGAACGGATCATTTCGCAAATAATGACAACAAAAATTGTAATATTGGACATGCAAACCTACCTTTGTCTTGCTGTTTTTTCTCGTCTTCCAACTTCTTTTTTCTTTTCTCCGCTCCAGAGGGATAATTTCTTTTCTGAGACATGACTTGCACTCACTTCTTTCCTCACGATTAGTCATCGACCACCTGATCCAAGCGGTGCATCTAAATTTGTCCAACGGTGGCAGCAGCCAACAGGAAGCATCAATTAACCTAGTATTGGTATTTTGTCAAAATGAATTTATTTTTTTCGGGTGTAATACAATTTTGTTTAAATTATTCAATATTATTTTAATTTCATGTATATATTTACTTTTTTATCACAACGTCTCGGTGCTCTCGGGGCCCCCTGGTGGCGTGGAGGCCCTAAGGGACCACGTAGTTGGTGTATGCCTTGGGCCGGCTCTGCTGCCATCCAAGCAACGTCTTTTTCAGGGACGTCCCTGCTTATTTCAGCAAGACAATGCCAAGTCACATTCTGCACGTGTTACACAGCATGGCTTCGTAGTAAAAGAGTGCAGGTCCTAGACTGGCCTGCCTGCAGTCCAGACCTGTCGCCCATTGAAAATGTGTGGTGTATTATGAAGCGCAAAATACGACAACGGAGACCCCGGACTGTTGAACAACTTGAAGTCGTACATCAAGCAAGCATTGGAAAGAATTCCTCCTACAAAGCGTCAACAATTAGTGTCCTCAGTTCCCAAATGCTTATTGAGTGTTGTTAGAAGGAAAGGTGACACAGTGGTAAACATACTCAGCTTTTTTGAAACGTGTTGCAGGCATCCATTTCAAAATAAGCAAATATTTGCACAAAAACAATAAAGTTTATCAGTTTGAACATTAAATATCTTGTCTTTGTGGTGTATTCAATTGATTATAGGTTGAAGAGGATTTGTAAATCATTGTATTCTGTTTTTATTTACATTTCACACAATGTCCCAATTTCATTGGAACTGGGGTTGTAGTTTGATCTCCATATATCATCATATAAAACTGCATTTTGGTCACCAGGGTGTTTTGATGGATTAGGTCCATGTCACAGGAGTGCTGTGGAAGCCTGTCGAGCTCCCGATAGGCTTCCTGCAGCCAATAAGAAGCATAAACACATCAGACTTGTTGTGGGCTGGGGTGTCTGGCTGGCTTTGTTTTTGTTTTCTGTTTCTCCCACCAGGTGGTATGCGTTCAGGACCGAGTGGCTGACGTGTGGCTGAGTATTAGGACCTCACCCTGAACACCTGAGGCAGGTCATCAGGACTCACAGCTGTGGTGTATCTGTTTTGATCAGAGCTTGCTGCACTTAAACCTTGAATGCACAGTGTGTGATTGCTAGAGACTCGACCTTGTGAGCAGACGTGTGAGATCGACGTCAGGAGAACAATCTCACCATTACGGACGCAGAGACCGCTCCAGGTTTGACGCCACAGTCTGTGAAGGAGGATTGGGTGAGGTCTCACGCTCTTCAGCACACTTCCTGAGGTAATTTGGTTTTGGTGACTTTCATGAAGTAATGACAGTGGATTTGGTGTCCCTCACACCTTGTTATATTGAGCTGTTACGCTATGCTAATCGCCTAATCAGCTTCTGCTGCAGTGGAGATTTGAACTGAGTTGTTCCGTGCCTGCAGGGTGAGAAGCTGAGTTATATTAAAGCCAGGAAGTGTTTGCTGATTGTGTGCACCTTTAAGCTGTGTCTCTCTGTGTGGAGAGTGTTGGACTCACCTCATGATTTCTTCCTTCGCAGACTCGGTTTGTCGCGGCCGCCTGGGGGGTGTTGGCGGGGTCCCTGGGTCCGAACTGCTGTGGCTCCGGACCGTTTGCGCTGCTGAGAGCGTGCCGTGTTTCCACCTCACCAGACCACAGACCTTTTGGGTTGTTTATCACTACACTCACTATTATGTTTATTAAATTCTGTTACCTTTTGAACCGTGCTCTGCTTATTTTATGCTGGGTCCTTTCAAACGCTGGGTCGGTGCTCCGACCGCGTCCAACACATAACAAGACTACCAGAATACACCTCAGTGTCACACACACAATACTACAGCTTATTAGACATTTTCACTAATGGAAGCACACACACACACCTTAAAAGTGAGACCACATGTGGTGTGAGTCTGTGTGTAGGAACCCTACTCCTGTTGCTCCCTCAGCCTTAATCTATGCAGGTGGGGATGTAAAGAGGCTGAGTCCGGTGGCTGTTGTTTATTTGCTTTGCCCTCGCTCTTCTTTCTGGGAGGAGCAAGAGCCATGCATGGGGGCTAAGGGTGCATCCGTCCTCTTCAACACATCCATCCACCACCCTTTCTTCTAATTCTTACCTGCAGTTGGTGACGAGATGTGATGTCTTGTTGGTGTCTGTTTATGGAGAATATGCAGATGCAAACTGAGTCTCAGACTGACCCAGTCAGATCAAACAGAGAACCAGTCAGAGTTCCTTCTTCCACTACTACATCCAGATGCACTGACGCTTTGAGATCACAATACCTTTTCTCACCAGTAACTTAAGAAAATGCAGATATTTTGGTATACTTTATAACATTTACATGTTCCTATTTGTAATATTCTTTTGATGTTTGGCATAGTGCACACCTATAAAATATTTATACATTTTTCTCAGCAGGTCATCTTTTTTCCACAAATAGCCATTTCATAATTCACCATAATGCCATGAGGACTGGAATCAAGCAAATGACTCGATTCAAGTTAATGACTTTCACAAACTGAGCGTTTTCTCATTGTGTCAAATGATGTGTGATATTTACAACAAAGAAAGAAAGACTTAATAGAAAATATTTGCACAAAATACGTAGAGCTGCAAATAATATTATAGCAGTGGCTCCTGTGCAAAATAAGATATAAATTGTTTTTTTTTTTAATTACCTATAAACTATTTATTAAATAACAGAATATAACCAAAATACTCTTGCTGCTGAACCTACTACAACAAATAATATATTTGAGTGTTATTTATTCAGAGCAATTAAGTCTTCTTTGTAAAATCAAATACATTTTAACTACAGAAAAATGTTTTAAATAAAGACATCAGAAATTAAACTAAATATAAGATTATCAGCTAAAAGCTATTATCATCTTCATTTTTTTCCTTCCTTTCTTATTTGTGTGTGTGTGTGTGTGTGTGTGTGTGTGTGTGTGTGTGTGTGTGTGTGTGTGTGTGTGTGTGTGTGTGTGTGTGTGTGTGTGTGTGTGTGTGTGTGTGTGTGTGTGTGTGTGTGTGTGTGTGTGTGTGTGTTTTGCTGTTAAGTAATAGTTAGTTACAAATATTATTATTGTAATTAATTATTGTTTAACAATGAATTATAAACTCAAATTACAAAAATTGTATTATTATTTATATATTATGATTTATATAAATAATAATAACTAATGAAAAGAACAAAAATGTTGCTGTGTAATATGTACAAATGAAATTATTATTATTATTATTTGTCATATTTACAACAAATAAAGAAAGACTTCATAGAAAATAATGAGAAAAAAAATGTTGCTGTGTAATACAAATTAAACGTTATTATTATTATTATTATTGTTATTTGTCACATTTACAACAAAGGAAGAAAGACTTCATAGAAAATAATAATGAGAAGAACAATAATGTTGCTGTGTAATACAAATTAAACATTATTATTATTATTATTATTATTATTATTACCTGGTTCGTGCTGAGCCTGGATGAATCCGTTCTATGCCGGTGTGATCTTCTCTGGTCAGGACCTGACCCAGTGGATGCGAGCGCCGCATTCCAGGCACAGCTTTTCATAAACATCCTAGTCCGAGACCTGCGAGGTCAGGATGTGAGCCAAGACCGGAATTCTACTCTTTCACGTTACATTAGAGCCTGATGCAATGACGGCTGTTCGGTTCTTTAAGTCTGTACCACACACAGTGCGTAAAATGTCACAAAAACATTTTAAGCCCTATAATTAGAATCAGGCAGAATTTTACAAACAAGTCTGTCGTAAAACACAATAGGTTTAAATATTTTTAAAGTTATTCTTCAGGAGGTGTCTTCAGAAAATCATTGTATTTATGTATATTTTTTCAGTGCCATGTCATTTTGGCCCCAAATTTAGGGGGAAATACATTTAAAAATAACATTTTAAAAAGTAAAGTGCTGGTGCTGCACATTAACACTGAAGTATTTGCGATTAAAGTTTTGCAAATTGAAGCAAAATGCATAGGGATATTCCAGAAAACGCTTGGATGTTTATTTTTGTTTGTTGGAGTATTTTTCAGGTTTAATCAATAATTGTGTAACATCGTTGAAGCTATGAAGATGCTTTCTCAGCTCTTTCATCGTCTTATCTTAGAAAATTCACTTGAGTTTTTATAATCTTAATGAATGTCACACCAAAACCTACAATAACAGTTGGAGCTTTTGTGTTTTTATATTATTTTTCTATCACCTAATTTTAATCTTATTTAACCCCACCACCACCATCACCATCCACCAAAAAAAAAAAAAAAAAAAGTTAAGATGGGTACTAAATTGTCATGTCTGTGCCAAAACGTGCATCCGTTTAAATTTTGACCAAACAAAAACGTCTAATGCAATACGAAAATTTTTTGCATTGTCAATTTCCATCCATTTCTTTTGAATTATGTTAAATAAATGATATTCTGACATTTTGCTTTCAGTTTTGGTTATTGTCTCTACAGTGCTTCTTTTAAAGTTTAATGATTAACATTCCTCCGTGTCTCCCTGAAGTCAACACAGCCCATTTCAGGTTTCACAATTCTTGTTTGTTTACATATTCTTAACGCGGTTGTTTTACAGTTTAGCAGTGCCAAGGGAAGTTAAGAAGCTAATGCAGAAACAACTATTATTATTATCATTATTATTATTGTTGTTGTTGTTGTTGTTGTTGTTGTTGTTAAAATACACATAATGTGAATCTTAAACGTGCGCAACAAGATAAAGTTAAGCATACTTTAATTTAGATTTTTACTAACACTTGTCATGCCCTTCTTGTCATGCCTGTCTGTTTTGTTTGTTTGTTTGTTTGTTTGTTTGTTTGTTTTGTTTTGTTGCAAAGCAGACATTTTTATCTGAGAAAGAAAATATAGTAATTCATAATTTAATTCATTGTTCTTGTACAAAACTTTACTTTTAAAAATGTTTAATTATTTTTAGGCAATAGCCAACCGTGTATTTGAATTATCACAACTGCTCGAGCATGGACGTGCAGGTGTGGGTCACATAAAATACAATCACAATAATGTGAATAATGACAACTAAAATCAAATTCATTATTCATTCATTGTCTATACGGGGGGGGGGCGCTCGAACCTGCATGTCTCACAAAAAGTAATACATTAAAAAAAAATTCTGCAAATGAGTGGTGGGTGATCTTCCGCTTGGAATTAAATTTGTTAGAGTAGCATCACAGTAATCTATTCAACAAGTGCCCTTGAGGTATAGCACATGCTGCAGTACTAATGACTCTATGGTTTTAAATTTATTTTTGTCTCAATAAAGCCAAATAGATTATGAGTAACTCTCCATCTTACCAAATAGTTTGTTACCTAATATTTTTTAAAACTGAAATACATCAGTGTACATTTCATATAAATGAAAATATTTTAAATAAAAAAATATCAATATAATTAATCAAATTAAGTACTTTTTTCAAGTCTTGCAGCACATAATGATATTAACAATAATAATAATAAAATCCCAATTTGTGCAACAAATAAATGTAATTTTAATATTTTTTGAGTTAAACCTTTTTGTATTATTTCATAGAATGAATTATAAACATGTAACATTTTGCCTAAATGAAGTGACAGTTTGAAGCTGTTGTGGTGGTGCTCAGCACGTGCCCGCCGTCTGAGGCTCGTGACAGTGAAACACAAACTAACCACGGTTCGAACACCTCGCGCGGTGAGCGCGCGCTAATTGCACGTTGACAGACGGTTCAGCTGCTATACGGCCGGTTGATGACACGCATGTCGGTGCTGTTCCACCTGCGCACGAAGCCGCGCGGGTGGCCGCAGAAATGGAAACCGCTCCGAGCATTTCCCTCCTGCTGCGTGCATGCGACAGTCTGCGAGCGTGCACGTCAGAAGAGTGGCGCGGAGTGTCCGTTCAGCAGCTGTTCCGTCAGCAACACCTAACATCTGGGTCCGTGAAAAGTCTGTGGAAGCGCGTTTAGGTGTGACAAAATGAATATTTCTAAAATACATTTAACAAGTTAAATTACTGACAAAACCTTGGGACAATATAAAAACATTACAGTTGCCACTTTCTTTCTTTCTTTCTTTCTTTCTTTCTTTCTTTCTGTTTTGTTTATTTATTTACTTATTTACTTATTTCTGGTTCCTTTTCTTTTCCTTAAGCTTTATCTTTCTTCATTTTTATTTATTTCACTCTCTCCCTCTTTTCTTTCTGCCTAATTTCTTCTTCAGGTTTATCATCATAACCGTAATGTTCTTAGGTTCTTTCTTTCTCACGCTTTTACCCTTATCGCCCACTGTATTTATTTATTTATTTACTTATGTATTTATTTATTTATTCATTCATTCATTCATTTGTGTTTGCTTCTTTATTTCTTTTTCCCTTGGTCCCTCCATCTATTACTTTTTCTTTAGTGCTCCTTGATTCACTTCATTTCTTGACAGACAGTAATCTATCGTCTTTTTTTGTTCCTTCTTTCATTCTTTCGTTCCTTTTGTTAATTATTTTAACCTTAATATATATTATTTATTTAGTTAACCCTTAATTATCTTCTTTCTTTCGTTTTTCATTCACTCTACCACTGCGCTATCCTCTTTCTTTCATTTTCTTTCTTTCTTTTTTATTACTATTCAACGTCGTTCTCTCCATCTTTCTATTTTCTTTCAACCAAATCTCTAAATTTGATTTGATTTTTTTAAACATTGGTTTCCTTGTTTTTTCCTCTTTGACTCTCTTGTGTTAGTTAGTTAGTCTTGCTCTCTCACTCTCCTCCTGTTTTTAACGCTAATCTATATTCGCTCGGTGTATTTCAACCTCTGTCATCTTTCTTTTTCATTTGCTTATTTCTGTTTTTAATTCTTTATTTCCACTTTGATATATTCAGCCTGAAACTTCCCGTGTTTTTTTCTTTCTTTCTTTCTTTGGTGCTGAATAACTCGTCATGTGTCAAAGTTGTAATTTGTTTATTCTCCTGCATCAGTCATTTAGAAAATAGTCTGTTTACTGTTCGCAGTTTGTTGTTTTAGTTTCACGTTGGATATTTTTTTTTTTCTATGACTGGAGGCGGAACTCAAACACGCCTCAGCGCTACGTCGCTCCTCAGAGAGAAACGAAAGCAGCACGTCTGCGTGCAGCAGGAAAAAAGAGAGAAGGGGAGGGCTTCGACCACAATCTGAGCTGTGTCTCCGTCAGAAAACAGTTTAGAAAAATCCCCGCTGGAGGGTGGAGAAGATCTCCATCCAGTCTGACAAAATAACGATTCTGCGTGCGCGCACTTTGGACTGTCACCCGGCACTGCGTCTCTGCAGCTTTCTCTGAAAGTTGTTGTTTTCGGCAGCAAGAACGGTGTTGTCTCATTCTGGTGTGCGCAATGATGGCCACTTACCAAAACCCGGAGGATGACGCAATGGCGTTGATGGTCCACGACACCAACACGAGCAAAGAGAAAAAGCGGCTGAAGGAAGAACCGGTTGAAGACAAAGTCTCGGAAAAACCGGACCCGTCCCAAAAACCACCTTACTCGTATGTGGCGCTCATCGCCATGGCCATCCGGGAGAGTTCCGAGAAGCGCCTCACGCTGTCCGGTATCTACCAGTACATCATCAGCAAGTTCCCTTTCTACGAAAAGAACAAAAAGGGCTGGCAGAACAGCATCAGACACAACCTGAGCCTCAACGAGTGCTTCATTAAGGTCCCGCGGGAGGGCGGCGGAGAGAGGAAAGGGAACTACTGGACGCTGGACCCGGCCTGTGAGGATATGTTCGAGAAAGGCAACTACCGGAGGCGTCGCAGGATGAAACGGCCGTTCAGACCTCCGCCGACACATTTCCAGCCGGGAAAATCTTTATTCGGAGGTGACGGCTACGGCTACCTGTCCCCGCCAAAGTACCTGCAGTCCAGCTTCATGAACAACTCATGGTCTCTCGGACAGCCGCCCGCGCCGATGTCCTACGCGTCCTGTCAGATGGCGAGCGGCAACGTAAGTCCGGTGAACGTCAAAGGACTGTCGGCCCCTTCGTCCTACAACCCCTACTCCCGCGTGCAGAGCATGGCGCTGCCCAGCATGGTGAACTCTTACAACGGCATGAGTCACCACCACCATCCCGCGCATCCGCACCACGCTCAGCAGCTGAGCCCGGCCACCGCGGCGCCCCCGCCGGTCTCCTCCAGTAACGGAGCGGGCCTCCAATTCGCCTGCTCCCGCCAGCCCGCCGAGCTCTCCATGATGCACTGCTCCTACTGGGAACACGAGAGCAAACACTCGGCGTTACACACGAGGATTGATATTTAAGGTGTTTAATTCATGTGAATTCAGAACGGAACTGAGAACATTTTTAGAGACCATTATGACGAGCTCTTTGGGCCTAGTTGACGTGGAGAGATGATGCAAAGTTTTCAAAATGGAATCTCGCATTCGGGACGCATCAGTGAGCGCAAATCTCTGGGAGCCATTACGCGGGCGCCTGTTGGACTGATCGCCGCAACTTGGCATTGTAGACAAAAGTGTGTTGATGAAAAACTTTTCTTTTATGCGGGGATTGACATTGACGAGCCAGTTCAGTTCCTTTTGTATGTTATTGCCGTGCGTAATGGCATATCTCAACTTTACGCACAGCTTATCCAAACGCAATATAATATACAAAGTGCCCTCATTAACATTAAACGCTTTATTGTGCGCCTGAGCTCATTTTGGGCCCTCTTGCACTGAAAACGGCCTGTCTGGTAATTTGCCATCCTTCTGATTGTCTCGAATTCAGTGTTTAGGGGCCTCTTTTTTTTTTTTTTTTTTTTTTTTTTTTTTTTGCTCGTATATGTATGTATGATATAGTTTTCAATGACATCAGCCAATCTTTCTAATTATTATTTTTTATATATATATATATATATATATATATATATATATATATATATATATATATATATATATATATATATATATATAAACGTGATTAGGTATATTGTCTCATTCCTGTTGGGACCATGTGTCATCATTTTTTTAAATTAGCACTTTCCCATCTTTTCTATAGGTTTGTGAATTTCTTAATAAACATGTATTTCCTGAACAGTGGTCATCATCTCTTTTATCTTGTGATAACCACTGTTACCAAGCCATTGCCACCAAACAGTACCAAGAAAGTGCACAATAAACATCACACAACGTATTTCCGGGAGCTATATTTCTTGAAAAATTGAATGTGCAACCTCAAGGTGTATTGTCTTTGCAGTTGTCCACCTTAATATCCAAACACGTTTCAGTGAACTACGTATGGTAGTGCAGGTGCACATTGTTCTTTTAAGTTAATTGGCAATTTCATTAATGTCAGTGAACTAATTGCCATAAAATGGGAGATTTTAAGTGACTAATAATAATAATAATAATAGTAATAATAATAATCTGCGACAGAGATAACTTTGTGGTTTCAAGAGGGCTGAATGAATTTGTTCAAACTGTCATTCAACACTTGAGCACAGCAACATGCCTAACTTGAACAGTTCACGCTATCCGAACTAGAACCTGAAATTCTGTGAAATATTTAAAGGGAAAATGGTGTTATCGCGAGGCTGTGACTGACTTCGACGGGCGTTTACAGCCCATCAATAAAGAAAACTTGCAAAAAATTAAATTTTCATACATTTTATCTAAATAATACCAGCAACACCACTTATATTATATTATAAGGCTAAAACATATTATTATTATTATTATTATCATTATTATTATTATATCAAATTGCTTTGCTCTATTGAAGCTTTCATCCGCTGCATTTCACTATTTTTATACATTTAATTTTATTTTATAGTATTTACATGCTGCTTTTTACACTATCTGGACTAAAAACAAGAATTCAACGGTATTGCAGCTGATACGGTGATTGAATGTGTCATGAAGAAAATTGCAAAATGCAAAGCATTTTTCAAAGCTGGACAACTTCATCCAAGGTCGAAAAAACTGACATGTTTCCTCCTAGTTTTTTTCTTCCTTTTAAATAATTTCTTGATTATTTTCCTGAGACTGTGACTTGTGCGCACCTTTCCGTAGGCCACATAAGGACGACCCGCCTCCTGATATGTCGATGAGTGAAATGCATAATTCACTAACTGGTCTCATTGTCACCGAGGGAGCTTCACCGCGTGCCATAACCTCATTTAAACACTAATTGGTGTTTTCAATCTATGTTTCATCCTTTTAAATATGACACGCGGCTGTGGGGAAAATATAATTATTCAGCACCGTAAAGTGCTTGTAACATCATCAGCGTTCAAAGACTGAAGTCAGCGTGACTTTAGAGCGCCGTGAGGTGGATCCACGGTATCCACACTGATTCTACATATGACTGTCAAACACAGACATGTCAAAAAAAAAAAAAAAGCGAGAGAGAAAGAGTCGACCACCAAAACCATTGCCTCAGAGACTTGTGTTTGCAGTTATTTCGTAGGTAATCAGAGGCACGATTACACGTTAATTAAATGCAGTTGCAAGCAATTAATAAGGAAGATGGTGACCAGCGGTTTGGATAGAAACACCATTTGGATGAGCGTGTTTCTCACTTTTACGCAGGTACACGACACAATAATTTCAAGGCATGACGGCAAATTCCAGAAAGGAGACTTTGTCAAACCAATAAGAGCTTCGAAAATATAAGGGGAAAAAAATCTTTTACACGTACATTTTTTACGACAAAAAATAAGCCTATTAAGGAACAAGCACAATCATTTCTTAGTGAAAAGACAAAGCCTTTTTTAATTAGAGCACAACTCAACACAATACATTTAATCAATGATCGATCAGTTTGTTTTAATTTGGAATGTAATTGCATTAAAAAATGTTTACTTACAACTAAGACACTAAAAAAGATAACAGTACTTATGACATATGTATTATTAAAATTATTCAAAATATAAACTTTTTTGCCCCTTTTATTTATAATGGCTTTCCAGATGAGCTGCAAATTACACTTTTGCGCTTATTGACACGGTTGTGAATAATAATGAATTTGTAAAATTTCTCTTGTGTCTTGAACAATAACTTCACCTGCGTAAAAGTGCCACACGGGAAGTCTAGATTATGGAGATTATCGATCATAGGGAACACATTTTCCCCAATATAGTAAAAAAAAAAAAAAAAAAATGTGCACAGCAGACAAAACTGATTTATTTGTTGCAGACGAGCTCTTGGGCTGTGCTGTAATATTCGCAGGTGTAGTTTGATTTAATCACATCTCCATCGTCCTGTGCGCAAATGGCGCGCTACGACCAGACTAAAATGTAGCTGCTTCCTCACATTATTGTTTTGTAAACAACAAGGAGATAAGGGCGCGTTTGAAAGGCAAATTTATTCCAAACATCCCTCTAAATAATAATAAATACAAAGCGAAAATGGCTTCATGTATCTGTGTGTGCAACTAACCTTTACATAAACAACATATGACCCGGATTCAGTCACGTGGTCATACTTTCGACTGTGTTTTTAGCTTTTGACATTTTCATGATTCTTTAGAGGGGTAAAAGCGCCCTAAAATATTTTTCGAAAATGTTTAAAATTATTCGAAGAGGAAAAGCTCCGATTTTTTTTTTCTTTTCAGAGTTAAAGTTGCAAAACTTTATCACAGTCAATCTGTCAACAACAACAACAGTAACAGCGTCAGGTTGTGCACGCCTAATAAACGACCTAAATGCATCCTATTGTTTAAAAAATAAAGTAAAAAATCTGAACAGCCTGCAGTTGAAATATTTGCATCTGCGGGGAAACAGTGCAGTCAATTTTAAAAATACCAATAAAATGTGTGTATCATACAGCAAAGGCGCGCAGATCATTTTTCTCTCAAGCTTTGTGCTCCAGATGCCCACGTTTAGTCGCCAAATGCGCGCGGACTAGGCAGGTGCGCATTTACGCAGATAGGCTGATAGTTGAGCCGGGCGGCCTGGAACAATGGACCGGTATACAGGATGCATGAGGGGCTCAGAGAGATAAGAGCAGCCGAGGCCCACGCTCCACTGGAAAATAAAACACATGAACTCCGTAGCGCGCAAAGTCGGAACAGTGACGCCAACACGCATTTGTATGGTGCAGTAAATAAAATAAATGTAAATTGTTTCTCATGTGCATAGAATGTTGGGATTTAATTTCGTAATAATGTTTTAAAATTTATTTATGTATTTATTTATTTATTTTTCCAAAATTGTGGGAGGGAGCAACTTCTCCAAATCTACCAGGTCATTTATTTCACTGCCTCAAAACGGCCTCTCGTCACTCCGCCTACGCCACAGTCGGCGTGGTCATTTGCAGATTTTATCGTATTACTTTGCGCATTTAGTGCAGAAAACATGTAAAACGTCGAACCTGTTATGGATGCAAATAGTGGGACATTTTGTGCATATTTGCGCTGTTCTTTCACAAATAAAACCTGTGACACAGTTCGGTGTGTGTGTGTGCATGTGTGGGGTGGGGGGGGGGGGGGGGGCGCATGTGGTGACTATAGATGTTTGTGTTAATCCACAATCATTTGTTGGAGGTGAAAATGTTTGGGACAATGTTTTGTTTCATGCGTCGCGAATAACCGCGATTGTATCCTTTGTTGCGCTCTCACAGATGACAGATTATAATCAACAAGAAGAATGAGGTCAATCGTTTGACCCTCGTGTCCTTTTTCTTTTTTCCTACGTACATTTACTTGGATCCACGAAGGACGGAGGCTGCTGCATGCGGGGTTGCAGGTCTTTTTGCTTTTTTGACGCACAGTAATTCCGGAGATTCTCGCTCAAGCTCGAGAACGAAGAGCAGCATTTTGGACCCAGAACTCCAAAACCATTGAAAACCAGTCTGTGCCCGCGCGCGCGCATGTGTCCGGCCGCGGGTCACGAAGGTTTGGTATACATCTGCTCCAAACAGGAAAATATGCAAAGATTTGATTCGTGCAGAATCCGGCAATTGTTCTAATCAGCGTGAGTTTCTTTTTCTTTCTTTTTTTCTGTCTTTGTTGCGTTCTGTGCGCGCCTGTGCGCGCTGCACAGTGGTCAGTGGAGATGTGCGTGATGTTTTTAGTCACTGCTGATTTCTATCTTAATGACAATCGTTAGAAAGAATAGATGACACGCAATATTGCCTTACTATGCCAAAAGAATCCCTGTTGCGTGTGTTGTAATCAGCGTCCAGGACGACAGAGCTGCGCACAAATAACGCGTCTATAAATATACATTAAGGAAAAGATGCGCTGTTGCTCGTTCACAGAGAAAACCATCATGCACGGAACTCTTTTTAGACACTCAAATGTCACGTTTCCAGAGGTCATGACCCTGAGTCTCTGAGGGGAAGTGATGAGATAACAAGGGTTCCATTGTTAAACAGGCGCACTTCTCTTAAAGTTGCAAATATTCATTTTCTTTTAGTTTTTTATCATTTATAAATTATTGCATTATTTTAAAGTATAATTTCTTAAAGTGATGTCACAATTCTGAGCTCTCACCACCATCACCATCCAAATGATGATGCGTTCAGATTTCCACGTCAGCCTGTTTGAGCAGATTAAAGGGAAATGCGATAAAGTCTTTCCGTACTCATGATTATGAGCTGCAAATTGCTTTGTCGGGATTTAAATGGCAGCTCTTTTCTCATCTTGCACTGAGTCTATTTTTAAAGTCTCTTCCTTTCTCACCCCTGAAAAAACTTCCGCTGGTTGGCAAAAAAAAGAGCTATTAGAATAACTGTTTTCTTGTTAACGTTCCAATTAATCAAAGGAGTTCAAATCCGTCAGGGATCAATAAGAGTCAGCACCTGTTCTTGGACTACTGTAGGCAACTGGAGCCACAGGGGCCACATACGTCCCTCACCTTCAGTCAATATGGGCCTCAGAAATATTGGTCAGGTACAAAAGTATGAATGCCTCCATAAAACTGTGCACTCCACATCAGAGAAGGAAACATAATGTACTTTTATAGCTATTAAATAAATCTCGTCAATATTTTTAATTCATTCATTCATTCATGGTGGGAGTAGACCAAGTGGCTTAGGCCACACTGTTCAATTTACCGTATTTCCTTGATTAAACACCTGATCTTGAATAGGGACCTGCCTTTATTTAATAGCTGGGTCACAACTTTGTCTGAAAAAATAAATATGTGTCGGGCATTATGTGCATTTAAAAAGATTACATTTGGTCGAGCCACCTTTTTTCTAAGTCTGCTGCAGAGTGGTACCTTAAAATCCTAAAGGCTAATTTATGTTTCTACAACTCCGTAACTCTGTGGCCATGCAATGACATTGACGTGCGCGTGACCCTTTTAAAGTTGTCCGTCATGCTGGTGGGCGACTTATTGCAATTTATCGCAGGAACAGTGACTTTTTCTGGATCAATTTGTCCCTTAACAAGCTCCACTTCTTTATGCAATTATCAACCTCCAAACCAGTGTTACGGTACATGCGATTTCCCTCCATGACTTTTGTGTCATTTGAGCAGCTTTGTACAGTAGTTTTTAACTCCATGTTGTAAAGCTGGTCATATTTGCAGACTTTTCTGCCAAATGTATTTGATTCATGATCGAAATGTAATCGGCGTGTGCACAGCAAAAAACTTAAAATATGACTGGAGAAGACGGAGTGAAACCAGAAAAGTGACCAGTCTCAGCCCTTGCAGTCCCCGTCGTTAAAGTAGGTGTGCAACAGGCTATGGAGAGGGTTCGCAGCCACACAGAGGGCTCTGATCTAAAGCGGTTGTCTTTGGTTTGCCACACCCAGGGATATCTGTGTGAAACTTAACACCATATTACAGCACAGGCAGCAAGCAGTATTTTGCCTTGAATAAAGGCCTGCTTAGGCACCGGGTCTGAGCACGGTGTGAAAAAAATAAACAACATGGCTTTTAATCAAGGAAATACATTATATGGTGGTGTGTTAACATGCTAATAAATAAATCAATACAAATCTTTAAACCAACCCAGTGTGTTTGATACAGTTACTACATTTGTACCTGTGGACAACCATCAACATATTTTTCCTTTTTATTCTTTGAAAACACCTTTAAAATGTGTTATAAACACCACTTTATGTAAAAACACAATACAATATAATAACTTTTCACTTCATTATGTAATAACACCTAGAAATTGTAATAATAATAAAACGCAATATCAATAAATTTGTTGCATTTTGTAATAAATTATTCCATATTGCAGTAGTTATTACAAAATGTGGACAATGCCATTTTTCCAATGTAAAATACAATAATATAGTGTGTTATGTAATAATCAAAATGGATGCTTTCATTAGTACACATTGTAACAGCAGAATATGTTAATAAAATAAGTGAATAAAACATTCCAATATTATGAACCAGGGCCTTTGGTCATGTGCACCAAAAAGTGAAAGGCAAAAGTAACATTTTGTTTTAGTATTTTACTGCATAGTCACTGGGGGTGCTTGATTAATCATGCTGAAATTCCAGTCTCAATTAATGCCTCTGTGTAATCCTATTTATTAATGAAACTTATTCTGATACATTTCTACAATATTATTAACAATGTTATATTGCATTGAGGCCTTTTTTAAAAGTGCCACATTGTAAATGTGGATATTATTATATAATGAAGTGAAAATGTATTACATTTTGTTGAATTGATGTATCATGTGGTGTTACTGCATAAAGTATTGCTAAAATGTATTTAAAATGTAGTGGAATCAAAAATGTAGTGGTTGATTAGATAAATAAACACATGAGTCCATCCCCTTCAGTATCTTAACATGATAACTCAAAAATAATAAATGTTCTGTAATTCACCACAATAATACAGTAGATAATCAAAATAAACTCTTTCACACCTGGTGAACTTTGATGCACCACATCAATTGACAAAGCAATTTTAATTTGCATATGAATAATAAGTGCCTTTATTATCATTGTACATACTGTGCTTACAACAAAATTTGTCCTCTGCATTTAATCCATCCTAATTATAGTTAGACACAATCCAACTACCAGGAGCAATGGGCAGCCACAGTCCGGTGTGTCCCAGGTGTCCAGACACAGCCTTGGTCAGGGGCAGAGAAAGGAGCAGACCCCAGTGTGCATGTTGTTTGGATGGTGGGAAGGAACCAGAGTGCCTGGAGGAAACCCAGGCGCAAGGAGAACATGCAAACTCCACACAGAAATGAAGTGGGCAGGAGTGCACTCAAACCCCAGGCCTTCTTGCTGTAAGACAAGATTGCTACAATCAGTGATCCACTGTGTAATAGCCCATAGATGTGTCTGCCACCTGCTGGATGGTTAGTGAATGCGGCATTGATGATGGAATAGAATCAGGTGTGGCTGTCACTGAGAGAGAAACAGACTGTTTCTGCACATAATGGTACTCAGTTAAAGGAATAAACCGTTGTGCTCTGATTGTTTAAACTATTTCTAAAACTTAAAATAGTGTGGTTATAAATCCACACAACCCTGCGCTGAAGCAGACTTCTTCCTTCTCTCAGCCAGGACTACTCAATGTGGGGCCCGAGGGCCATGCTTGAGCCACACTCTGTTTGTTCTCGTCACAGCAATTAAGAAACTCTGCAAATTAATAAGCAGATTTAATACTAGTGTGTTTATTATTTCTATATTTTTTATTTTAGGTTGTTTTTAATAAAATACATTAAGTGGAATATAACACAACATTTTTTCAACATTTATGAATTTAGCTTGCGGCCCTCATTAATTTGTGGCCCTTCAAAGCAAAGAATTTAGGCATGTGTTTTCAATGCATGCTTTTGAACTTATATGTAGCTGTGAAATTAGCTTGATTTTCAGTTTGTTTGTTTTTATTCCAAGGCCAAGGTCTGGTGGCCATCAATGGCATCACTGCTTTTAGCATCAAAATAAAAACAAAAATTCTGCCTTTATATTCAAACAAAAAGTACAGTTTTTAATCTGAATCTTAAAAGAAACATCTACTAATTATTTAAATTAAAAAAAGACAGTCATATGGTTTATATACCACTCAATGAACACAACAACAAAGCACATGTACATGCACATGATCTTTACTGTTGTTTTGTTTCTTTGCATTTATTTTATTTAGAGCATGGTCTACACATGTACTTCCTTTTCAATGAAATTAAATAGCCTAATGTTTTAAAATATGGAGAAACCTGGCTGTGTGTTTGTTTGTTTGTTTGGTGGTTTGTTTGTTTGTTTCCTTACACTCAAAAACCAAAGGAAATGGGATGTACACTTTATATTAATTTGTTATTTCAACTTTTTAAACATTTTTAGTTTTACTGAAATTACACTTCTTTGTTACATTAAAAAAGTGGTTCATTTAAGAAAGATTTGTTTTCTGCAAATCTAATACAATTTCATGAAACATGTTGAGCAAATTAATTTTATTATATTAAAATCAGTGTTTCAGTGCTTTATATATATATATATATATATATATATTTTTTTTATATTTTTCGTGCTCCCATGATGAAATGAGTCAAATGTTTGTGACCGGTTTTTTAACTCACTATTACTAACCCTACTCCTACCCCCAACCCTAACCTTAACCATAACCTAACCCTACTCCATCCCCCCACCCTAACCATAACCACCCCGACCCCCTGCATCACTTTTAATTTCGTGCAGCCATTACGGAATGAATTAGCATTAATTTGTGCTGCCGTGACGAAAATGAGGCGCTTTTCATCACAATATCACAAACCTATAGATTAATGTATATTTGCTTTGATGTACCTGATTTAAGTCGATTTACAAATCATCAAAAAATCCTGAATCAATTTAGCCACAAATAAAATAATTATAAATTTGAATTGTCCTGTAATTTAAAATGAGTTCCAGGTCTTAGTGGGACTGAAATTTTTTTGGCCTCATAAGTTGTCCATCCCTACAGTTAAGCTTTGCATTACAGTGACTACATCATGCACGGCCAGGCCCTTGTTAAAGTATCTTAAGAAAGAGAGATCTAAACTAATACTGAATGCCAAATAATGACTGAAATTTTCCATCAGGTTTTCTTTAAATGTAGTAACACTGCAGGTATCAGTCACTGAGTGCAGCAGCTCCTTCATGCCATTAGATATGTGATGTCAGTCTCCCTCTATTGGCTGTTCTGTGTACATGCAGGACAGAAAGTTGACCCGTGGCATGACCTTGAGCTTGTCTCTGATCGGGCCTCCAGCCGCACCGGGTCAAATCTCAGACACTGCAGTCAGATTTCAGTTCCATGAACACACTTCTTTCAAGCAATTACATACTTCTTGGCAAAGCCTCACAATTAAACAAATAATTATATTTTGATATCCACAATTATACGCATTCACATGAGGTCTCCTTTCAAGTTAAATATGCTTTTGATTACACGCTTATGGTGTGTGATGAGATTATGCACAGTGTGGGTTTGGACTGAGTTAGGGTACATTTAATTGAATAAGAGGGGAGTAACTTGGTAATGCAAGCATGCTGGAGCCAGGACTTCACTGCAGGCCAGCGTGTGTCAGCCAGTGAGAATGTTATAAGGGCAGCAACTCAGAGGCAACCACTGCTGACCCATGATGCAATCCATATCACTGAGCTGCACCTTCCCAGCTCTCCAGGAAAGCCATCCTGCAGAATTTCTCAAGTCGAGCTGTGCATAAAACCAAGTAAGCATCATCAGTCACACGAAGAACACTACGTTTGACAGAGATCAGTCCAACTGTTATCACAAATGAAGGTCGGTCACTAGTTGTGACTGAGTCGTTTCACTGATAAAGGTGCGCGCCATGGTGGTCTTTGCTGCCCCCTTGTGGCTTTAGGTAATTATATTTCAGAAAATTTAAATGCACTTCCTGGCCAAAATGTAGGGTAGATGAGTGGGTGAGTGAGTGAGTTAGTCCATCCCAGCAAACTTGTGGAGACAGTAACTCAAAAGCAGTTCTTGTAAGTGTGCATCATGACGATGAAGTCACTGGATGATGATTAACTTTGATGCGAGCAGCCACTAGGGCTGCAGCTATCGAATATTTTTGGAATCACGTTTCTATCAATTGTTTTTTGATTAATCAAGTAATCGGATAAAAATACTTTTGTTTTTAAACAATATCCATAGTGGCAGGGCTCTCCTTACGCAATGGCACAATGTCGCTGTGCCCATGTAGATTCTAAGTTTAGGATGTTCCCCCTCTCTCTGTTTTCCTGGGCAGTTATTTATTTTTTCACATTATTAAGAGTTTTGGAGCTTTGCTAAACCATAAACCCTGGCGGTCTGTGAAATCTTCAGTCTGCGGAGAGGACATTCTTTTTTTCTCTCTTATTGCACATTTCGTTTGCACTTTTTATTTTTCTTCAGTGTATAGTGTATATTTCTACATGCCGTACAGAGTGCAGCTCATATTGAAGTCAAATTCCTTGTTTCCTGTGGATACTTGGCAAATAATACAGACGAGCAACAGTTTGGCTGCTGGAAGCAGGAGCTACGTTCATCACTGACTGAGGCTTAGCAATAATCTGCTGGGCATAGAGTCAAGCAAAGCTGGAGAAGGTGTGTGGGACTTTGGGATGACACGCTGACACTTTCCCTGTCTGGACAATTTAGACAGAGCTGACCTGTCCAACAGAGAATCTGCCAGTGTGCCAGAATGGTGTGACTAATACGAAAACAAATTGTGATGTTTATGCACTACTGAACACTGTTTTAGACTTTTTAGGCCAAGATTAGCCTAGCCGTTAGCAGTAGGCAGCTATGTTAGCGAGATCTGCTCAGTGAGTTATTTATATTTGTAAATTGTTTGGTCTTAATGTGAAATGACAGAAGGCAAAAAGTATTGAACACCTGAATAAAGGGAGGTGCAAAAAGGCATGGAAAGCCAAGACACCAGCTGAAATCAATTAGTAAATAAAAAGCCATCCTGACCTTTGTCAGTGCAAATTAATATCAGCTGGTTCAGGCCCAGCTGACTGTCTATAAAAGGTGTCTCATTATCAGGAGGTGATATCTAGTGGTTAAGCGTTGGGCTTCAGACCAGAGGATCCTTGGTTCAAACCCCAGCCTGACTCGAAAATGATTTAATCCCCAAGTTGTTCCCGGTGTGTATTGAGCGCCTTGCATGGCAGCACCCTGACATCGGTGTGTGAGTGTCTGTGTGAATGGGTGAATGTGAAGCATCATTGTAAAAGAGCTTTGAGCATCTGATGCAGATGGAAAAGTGCTATATAATTGCAGTCCATTTACCATTTACCAAGGTGTCATACAAAACATCTTTTGATGGGTAAAGGCAAAGAACTCTCTCAAGATCTTTAAAACCTTACTGTTGCAAAACATACTGATGCCATTGGTTACAGAAGGATTTCTAAACTTCTGAATGTTCCAGTGAGCACTGTTGGAGCCATAATCCAGAAGTGGAAAGAACATAATTTCACCATAAACTGCCCACGACTGAGAAGAATTATCAGAAAAGTTGTCCAAGAGCCAAGGCCCACTTGTGGAGAGTTTCAGAAAGACCTGGAATTAGCAAGAACAATTATGTAAAAGAAAATAATAAGTAATCCACTCAACCACCATGGCCTGCATGAATGCTCACCATGCAAGACTCCATTGCTGAAGAAAAACATGCTGAAGCTTGGCTAAAGGTTGCTGCACAAAATTTAGACAAGCCCGTGAAATACTGGGAGAATATAGTCTGGTCAGCTGAGATAAAAATTGGACTCTTTGGATGCCATAATACACACTGGCACTGCACATCGGTCCAAAAACACCATACCAACAGTGAAGTTTTGAGGGATCATCATGGCACGGGGCAGTTTTTCAGCATGGCACTGGCAGATTTCATATAACTGGAGGAAGGATGAATGGAAAAATGGACCGAGATATTCTTGATAAAAAATCTACTGCCATCTACCAGGATGATGAAGATGAAAGGAGAGTGGACATTTCGGCAAGACAATGATCGTAAACACACAGCCAAGGAAACTCTCAACTGGTTTCAGAGAATGAAAATAAAGCTGCTCGAATGACCCAACCAATTACCTTACTTAAATCAAATAGAAAATCTATGGAAAGAACGAAAGATTAGAATTCACAGAAGTGCATGGAACCTTCACAATTTGAAGACTGTTTTTGTGGAGGAATGGACCAAAATGACACCTGAGCAATGCATGCGACTAGTTTGTCCATACAGGAGGCGTCTTGAAGCTTCATTACCAACAAAGACTTTTGTACAAAGTAATAAATAAATTTCAATAAGCATGTTCAATACTTTTTCCCTGTGTCATTTCACATTATTACACATAACTCATCTTCTTGGTCATATATTAGATCTTATTATTTCCTTTGGGATCCTAATCACACTTACAGAAATATCTGAAACTGCCATTTCAGATCATTATTTTTGAATTTACAGGCACGGAACCAACCTGTAAACCTATTACGGTAAATGGTAAATGGACTGCATTTATATAGCGTTTTCCATCTGCATCCAGACGTTCAAAGGGCTTTACAATTATGCCTCACATTCACCCCAGTGTCAGGGTGCTGCCATACAAGGCGCTCACTACACACCGGGAGCAATAGGGGATTAAAGGCCTTGCCCAAGGGCCCTTAGTGATATTCTAGTTAGGCGGGGATTTGAACCCATGATCTTCTGGACTCAAGCCCAATACTTTAACCACTAGACCTTTCCTCCTACACCACTTGTGTTGGAATTCTGAACTCTATTGCCGCTTTTCGGTGGTAATCCTCAAAACCGATGGCAGATCCTTGATCAGATGACTCTAGTCATGCTCCTAGGCAGAGCTGCCGTTAGGCAGAATGAAAGGACAGAACTGTTTTACTGACTTTCAAAGGGCTTTGAAAGAGGCAAAATGCCATTATTTGTCTATTATCATCTCCAGCAACAGCCCAGAGTGTTATTTAATACAATGGACTCTGTTATTAACCCATGCACCCCTGTTCTGGTTGATGTTTTGGTCGCTATGTGTGATTGATTTCTGCAGTTTTTTCCTGACAAGGTTGCTTCTATCAGATGACTGACCAACACCAATTTGAATGCTAACCTGACCCAGCCTCCACCACACTCTGCAGTATGTGAGCAGTTTGAACCGATCTCCCTCTCAACGCTTGAAAAATAATGCAATAAATGAAAGCCACAAACTGCCCCTTGGACATTATTCCTGCTAAAGTGTTGGTTGAGGTTTTAAATACTGTTGGTCCTAGTCTATTGAGTGTCATCAACTCTTTCCTCAGTACTGGATCTGTGTCAGCTGCTTTAAAACATGCTGTGGTTCAGCCTCTTCTTAAAAGAGCTCATCTGGACTCTTCTAATTTATCTAATTTTAGACCTGTTTCCCGCTTGGTCTTCCTGTCTAAGGTTTTAGAGAAAGTTGTTTTTATCCAATTGCAGTTATTTTTAGAAAGCAATTAATCAGACTGTGAGGGTGCCTGGCACTCAAAGAGGGTGGACCCTCAATGCAGACTCCCAGTCCAGGCATAGGTGCAAAAGAAGTCGTCTTTATTCCAGGCTCAGGTACAGTACACAGGTTATCAATCAGCGGAGCAAAGGTACAAACAGGGCTAGGTAACAACACAGTCATGGTCAAGCAAGGTTCAGAGGCACGAGCAAACACATACATCAGGGTTGAGGCAAAAAGGGCTCAGTCAAAAATACAAAGCAGGTTCAGGGTACACGGCAAGACAAAACAGAACTGAATCAGGAGTTGGTAAGTGTACAAAGACAACAAACTGGCAAAGGAGTGGTGGCTGGGAGGAGTATAAATAAGCAAGACTTAACAAGGTGCATGTGCAGGTGAACAATCTAGAAAGGGGGTGTGGCTGGAGGACAAAGATTGCGCATGGTGCAAGATAGTGAAGAAGGGCAACACAAAGTGGAGCGATGAAACAGACAAAGATGCATGAGCAGATGCATCTTTGAGTGAATAGAAACACTAAGGGTCCCTTCACACATAGTGCAAATTTAGTCGAATTATGGCAAAACAGCGCAAAACAGTTTGATTTAGCGAACCATGAAAACATGGCACCGATGGGCAGGCATGTACGATCCTGCTGTGAAAGTTTCGCACACGAACACAATGCGAGCAACTGGAGCATGTGTAACCACATCGTGCCGATGCTGTGGAATAATTAAAAAAAACAGCTGGCACGTGTGGAACCACATTGTGCCACTGCTGTGGAATAAATAAAAAATAAAAACCAGCTGGTACCTGTGAAACCACAACACGCTGCTGCTGTGGAAAACAAACAAACAAAAAAAATGCACTTTACTGATTACCATCCCAAATCTTTACCACTGAGCTACCATCACTGGCCTGTAAACAGTGTGGGGAAAATGCCTGAAATCAACAAAGAGATGGACATATTTACAAAAATAAAACCACACACCATAAAAAATACCCTCTACTCCTCTACCCTCTACTGGTCCGGTGTGTCCAGCCGGCCCCGCACGCATGTCCATGTGGAACAGAGCTCACGTGGGTGACATGACAGTCAGATCACCCACTGTGTGTTATAATCTGACACTCCATTGTCACCTGGGGTAGCTTGTCAATGTGCGTGCTGTGGGTGGACACACCTGCTGTCAGTTTAGCGCACACACCAACACACCATCTGTACATCCACATATCATCAGCTCATGTAAGTGCACCCCCCGACCGGCCCCACATGTTTATGGATGGGGGAGCCACGTGTGTGCGGGGGGGAGCCAACACTCTGGCACCTCACATGTGTTGCTCTTTTGCAAAGCCACACTCGTGGAGCACTTAGACAAATTTTGCATCCAGCTCAACAGTGATTGTCTGCTGACTGTTGTCATGATGATAGTGCGAATGGCCAAACATTTTCTCAGTGCCACACGAGTGGTGTTAGATGTTTGTGTGTGTCAGCTGGAATTTGGCCGACACCTGCCGTGAGAGGGTTTGATGGGCTCGCACAGCGCACACTCTGTCTTTCAGCCGCTGGTGTGCGCAAATAGTTGTCGCAACAGGTGTACAAGGTGTTAGAGGCAGCTACGAATTTACACGTTTTGCATACGATTTCTGCTTCATGTGTTGTGAAAGTGTAGGAACACGGACCCACAACAGGGGGCGCAAATGAACGGACAATGGAGGAAGTCAAATAACAACACTTTACTGTTGTGAATAGGCACAACAAACACAACGGATCACAACAATAGACAAAGAGGTCAATTCACAAGAATGTGTCACGTGGGCAGGCTCGAAGATAAGAGACGTCTGTCCAAAGCAGAACCGGAACCACACGATTTCCTCCGCCACCGAACCCCGGGAATACTGGAGCCGCCAAGTCCCGAACTCCCAGGTGGCCACTGCCTCCGCGTGTCGGATCTGGTACTGCTGGCGAGGAACAAAAACAGTTAAATGCGGGTGCGTTCGCACCCAGCAATCCGTATGGAGAGAAAACCACCTCCACCTCTCGTTGGAAGAATGTCTGCTATTCAACACACAAAAGTAATAAAGGGTTACTGTCAAAAACACAGTCAGCTGAGTACGTTACCTTCTAGGTAGAGCGATATCTCGGCAAAGAGGTGGAGATGTCGTCCTGCTGATATACCACTGCAGATCAGATGATTGGTGACAGCTGTTGTAGGTGATAAGTGACAGCTGTCACCCCGGCTGCTCCTGTAAGGCGGCAGCGCCCTCTGGTGCCTGGAGCCCGCACTCCAGACAGGGCGCCCTCTGGTGGTGGTGGGCCAGCAGTACCTCCTCTTCAGCGGCCCACACAACATCATGTGCACTTTGACCAAATTCACACTGTGTGAAGGGGCCCTAAGCAGAAAGAATCAGAGTGAGAGACGTAGACACAATGACAGGTGCGGGGTGTGGAGTGAAAACAAACAAATGGAATGAAAGATAATGAGAACACTGATAAATCAAAACCCGAAGACAGAATACACTACTAAGGGGCAAAGAATCTAACCAAGCTTAAACATAAGAACTGAGAAGGGAACTACAAGAAAATAAACACTAAGATAAAACTAGACTGGAACTTTATGACTGAAATATACAATAAAAGATAACCAGGTGGCAAAACAAACTATAAGCAAACAAAGACTAAATAATTAACAGAAAACAAAACCCGATGCTACAATATAAAAAATAATATCGCACAAGAAAAGACCAAAATAAACAAGGGATTAAACTAATGATAACACAATGAAAACACAGACATGGCTAAAGACTAAAAGGTTCTAAAGATACAGAAAGACAACGCAGAACTAGACAAAGAGAAAATGATGAACCAAGGACAAACTAAGGGCAAAAACAAGATGCAAAGAAAGAAAATGAACACATGACAAAAATAAAATACTACGACCGATGCAGCCCACAATGGCAGAGCTGTCCAACTAATGCAGGTAGCAGAATTGCGACCAGAACCTGAAGTCTTAGGTGTAGAGTGTGAACAGAATGGGAGACAGAACTGTCCCTTGTGGTGCCCCCGTGCTGCTCCTGACAACCCAGTCTCACGGCAGTTCATGGGACTGGGTTACAAAAAGTACATTAATCGATGGGTTCATGACAGGGAGCACAAAAAGTGGGGTTAAAGGGGGGTCACAGAGCACAGCCCAGTTGGTCGCCTCAAAACATCCACAAAAACAGTCCTCACTTCATCCTTACTAATCCCTTGATTTACTGTCTCCCCATCATCCATCCTTCTCTCTCATTTTCTTCATTCATCAACTCCTCAGAATATTCCCTCCACCTTCTCAACACACTGTCCTCCTTGTCAGTACATTGCCATCTGCATGCTTTATCATCCTAACCTGCTGCACATCGTTTTCAGCTCGCTCCCTTTGTCTGGCTATTTGATACAAGTCCTTTTCTTCATCCTTAGTGTTTAGCTTCAAGTACAGCTCATTGTAGGCCTTTTCCTTAGCTGTTGCCACCTCTCTTTTCACTTTACACCACATCTCCTTGTACTTCTTTCTATTTTCTTCATTTCTCTGATTATCCAAGTTCTTTTTCGCCAACCTCTATTTCCTTATACTTTCCTGAACATTTTCGTTCCACCACCAAGTATCCGTGTCTTCCTTCCACTGTCCATATGTCACATCCAACATCTTCCTAGCTGTCTCCCCCACCACATCTGCAGTGCTTTTGCAACTGTTGAAAATCACTTCATCTCCATCCAGTGCCTCTCTCACCTCCTCAATGAATTTCACTGAACAGTCTTCCTCCTTCAGCTTCCACCACTTGATCCGTTGTTGTGCTCTCACTCTCTTCCTCTTCTTTACCTCTAATGTCATCCTACAAAACAACATCCTATGCTGTCTAGGTACACTCTCCCCTGCCCCCCCACCCCCACCTTACAGTCTCCCATTTCTTTAAGGCTGCATAGTCCACCTCTGTGCACCTTCCTACACTCTTATATGCCCTCTGTGCTCCTCCCTTTTCTTAAAGTAGGTATTCACCACAGCCCCTTCCATCCTTTTTGCAAAATCAACTACCATCTGCCCTTCCACATTCCTGTCCTTGATACCATATCTACCCATTATTTCTTCATCACCTCTGTTCCCTTCACCAACATGCCCTTGATGTCCACACCAATCACCACTCCTTCATGCTTGGTTACACTCCACCCTTTATCTAACTCACTCCATAAATCATCTTTCTTTTTCATCTCACAATCTACCTGTGAGGCATATGCACTGATGACATTCATCATCACCCTTTCAATTTCCCTGTTCACACTCATCACCCTGTCAGACACTCGCTTCACCTTCAAAAAACTGTTAATATACTTTTCCTTTAAAATGACCTCAACATTTCTCCTCCTCTCCACACCATGATACAACAACTTAAAACCACCTCTGATGCTGCTGCCCTTACATCCCTTCCACTTGATTTCTTGTACGCACAATATATCTACCATTCTGCTCTCCATCATATCTGCCAGCTCTCTGCCCTTACCAATCATGCTGCCAACATTTAAAGTCCAGACTTTCAAGTCCACCCTTCAAACCATCCACCTGTCCTGCTGTCTCTGGAAATGTTCTCCTCCACTTCTCCGCCAGAACCCTGTTGAGCAACAGCACCAGTGGCAGTCGTTAACTCAGGCCTCGACAGATCCGGTATGGAATTTCGATTTGTGACATGTATAGCTTTTGTTGTTGTTGTTGGTGTTTTTTTTTTTTGTTTTTTTTTACAGTGAATGCCCTTCCTGCAGCATCCCTACACATTTATCCGGTGTCGCCCACCGAACGGTCCCCCCTAAAAATCGGTCCCCCTGCATTCACTGCGCATGCATTATTTCGGAGCAGCAGGAGCGATTCACTGATTATCGCCTCGTTTCTGCTTAAGACTGAATTTAGAATGATTGAAGAGGTTTTACTTTGTCATCTGATGGTTAATCATCACATTATTCCCTTTGGGTGTAGAGAGTGCTGCTGTTGCGCGCTGTGAATTGGTGCTGACGTTCTGAAATGATACATGCGTAGTGAAGGCAAGGCGGGGGGCAATTTTTAGGGGGGACCATTCAGTCAGCGACACTGGGCTTGGCAAAATGTACTGGATGTACAGCCCATGTGGCTGAGATTTGACAAAATTTCCAGTGAACGCCCAGCCTCTTTCTTCCGCCCTCATTTGTCTTGGCTTGGGACTGGCACCCAGAATGTACTGGCTGCACACCCCATGTGGTTAACTGTTTCAAAACACATTGTCCAACATATATTCTTCCAGGTGATTTTCCCATCTGGTGTTGAAACAAAATAATATATAAATGAGTGAACAAGGATTACAGTGTTTTGATTCATAAATAATACAGACTTAAAAGTGGGGAAAATAAGTAAAAGCTGCACTGAAGTTCACATTTAAAGATTACAGTCAGCTCAGGGGCTGTATGTGCACGGGCAGCTATGTTGTTTGTTTTAACTAATACACCACATATTTTTTGCTTCATAAAAAGCACTAAAATATACATAAATACAATATTCAAGATTACAATAAAGTAGAATTTGGAAGGAAAATTAAGTACAACCTGCTTAAATTGGTTAAGCTAAAATGAATAAAGTCTCAAAAAACAAAATTGGTGAAAAATATTTAGACAGGGGCATCGGACTGGGGGTAAAGGGTACTATGTATCCAGGGCCCAGAGCATGGGGGGGGGGGGGGGGGGGGCACAAAAAACTGGCATTATACATTTTTGTGTTGCATGTTATTAATGTCCATACAATTCATGTTGTAAAAGAATATAATTAGAAAAAATGTATAAATGTTGCAAAACATAATTCTGCTCAAACAATAATATTGAAAGATCTCTGAGGGCCCTTCCCACCCCTGCACAGTTGTACAGTGGTTTAGACCAAATGTTTCATTTCTTCCATATAAATTAACCATTTCTGCAGCGCGGCTTTGCTTTAAATCTTGAACCAATCGAATCAGTGCTTCGATCTGCGAATCACTGCTTTAATCGATCTGGTGCTTTGTTGATTCAGTGTTTTATTTCGCTTAATCTTAATTTTTTCCCCACTTATACCCCAAAGAGCATATGTCTGTGAATAACATTTACCTTTTTATGTTAATCTGACCTGTTATGGTCTTCTGAAACAGTTGATAGATGTATTTTATAACTTAAAAACTGGACTGATGCTAACGCGTTAGCATGTCTATGGCGTTTTCAATGTTGAAGTTAGCATTAAGCTGTTGCAGCTGTCAGCACATTTGTTTTCTGTATAATAATTCATGGCTCAGCATTTGTTGTCGTAAAAGAGTCAAATGTATTACAAATTGTAATATTTTATTCATTTATTTGTATTTATATATCAATAATAATAATAGAAACAACAACAATAATAGTAATAATAACTAATAATGTCACAATACAGTTTTAGAGAAACGGACAAAAAAATCTGATAAAACAAAACAGAAAATTTAAACCAACTAACAATGAACATAAATAAATATAGAAATAACTGTTTCCTGTGAACACCTAGTGACTCTTAAACCTCCACTTCATCCCTGTTTTATTAAGTTAATGACAATTTGGTTCAGTCAAACCACATCTAAGCTGTGTTTTTACACAAGAAAAAAAATAAAATGCAGTAAACTGCACATTTGTGTGTTTTTTCATGAAAATATCTTATTAAATATAACATATTACACTTTCGTCAGGCCTATAAAATATTTTTGTGGACTCTTGCTGTAATATGTTGTCAGTGGTTGAGATAGTTGCTGTAGGCATCTAAACCTGATGGAAATCTCTTTGTGGTGTGTCGGTGATGTATGTATGTGCAAAATAAAACAAAACACTACTCCAGGTATGTTTTTGAGGAGAATATAACATAACTTTGTTACAAGGTCAAACTTTGATGTGTGATAAAGGCCTTTTAATAATAACTCAAAGAAATAATGGCAAAACTCACATGTAAGTTAAAAAAAAAAAAGATTAATCGAAAAAATAATCGACCGATGAACTGATTAGTAAAATAATCGTTAGTTGCAGCCCTGGTGTTCAGGCTGAAATAAAATATGTCTTTCCTAAAAAATCAAAGTCCAGATTTCAAAAAAGAAGAGAAAAAAGGACAGGGAAAGAAAACTAAATGAGGGAAAGCAGCTTCTAACCAAATTCTTTGAAAAGAGAGGTCAGCTTGAAAGCTAGCTATATTGAGTTGGAGGTCTGGGGGACCAAATTGCACCATTTTCTAGAAAAATGGTGCAATTTGGTGCATTCCTGTGCATTTTAACAGATGGGAATGCATCAAGTTGCACCATTTTTCTAGAAAATGGTGCAATTTGGCCCCCCAGACCCCCCAACTCAATATTGCTCTTCCAACTTTTAAAAGGGTTCTGACTCCCATGTGTGATCTAAGGTATACATGATTTAGACCTGGTATGACTACGCATTAGAAATTTGGTGTTTGCGTTAATAAAAAAGGACATTACAGTGTGTGTGTGTGTGTGGGGGGGGTCTTCAATATGGCTAGTACCTAGGGCCCAGAATTTGGTGCTACGCCCCTGGACAGTTTAATAAAAAGAAGTAAATGTTTGTTGGTCATTCGGCTGCTCCCAGTTTCTGTTCGGGGTCGCCACAGCGGACACAGCCAGATCCGCATTGGTAATTGGCGCAAGTTTTACGCCGGATGCCCTTCCCGACGCAACTCCAGTGCAACCTAGAGAAACACACACACAGCCACCGGTGTTCCAAAGACACCTCCCATCCAAATACTAACCAGGTCCTGCTCTGCTTAGCTTCTGAAATCTGACGGGATCAAGCTGACACAGAGCAGACCGGCTGCAATAAAAAGAAGCAAATACTGTGCAAAAAAGGAACAGGTGAATTTCTATCAAAATTCAAAATTCTAGGCTTCCAGAAGGTTCGGTCAACAATCCAGAAAGTATTCACAGCGCTTCACTTTTTCCAGATTTTGTTATGTTACAGCCTTATTCCAAAATGAAGTAAATTCATGTTTTCCCTCAAAATTACACTTACACCACCCCATAATGACAACTTTGTTTTGCAAATGTATTCAAAATAATAATAATAATAAAACAAACTAAGAAGTCACGTGTACATAAGTATTCACACCCTTTCCAATACTTTGTTGATGCACCTTTAGCAGCAACTATAGCCTCAAGCCCTCTTTATGATGCCACAAGCTTGGTGCACCTATCTTTGGGCAGTTTTGCCCATTCCTCTTTGTAGCACGTCTCAAGCTCCATCCGGATGTTCAGTCGGATTCAGGTCTGGGTTCTGGCTGGGCCACTCAAAGACATTCACAGAGTTGTCCTGAAGCCACTTCTTTGATATCTTGGCTGTGTGCTTAGGGTCATTGTCCTGCTGAAAGATGAACCGTTGCTCCAGTCTGAGTTCAAGAGTGCTCTGGAGCAGGTTTTCATCCAGGATGGCTCTGTACATTACTGCATTCATCTTTCCCTCAATCCTGACTCATCTCCCAATTCCTGCTGCTGAAAAAACATCCCCACAGTATCATGTTGCGGGGATGGTGCCTGGTTTCCACCAAACATGATGCCTGCCATCACGCCAAAGAGTTCAGTCTTTGTCACATCAGATCAGAGAATTCTGTGCCTTTTGGCAAAATCCAGGCAGGCTGCCATGTGCCTTTTACTAAGGAGTGGTTTCCCTCTGGCCACTCTATCATACAGGCCTGATTGGTAGATTGCTGCAGAGATGGTTGTCCTTCTGGAAGGTTCTCCTCTCTCCACAGAGGAATGCTGGAGCTCTGACAGAGTGACCATCTGGTTCTTGGTCACCTCCCTGACTAAGGCCCTTCTCCCCAAATTGCTCAGTTTAAATGGGCGGCCAGCTTTAGGAAGACTCCTAGTGGAACCGAACTTCTTCCATTTACGAGTGATAGAGGTCACTGTGCTCACTGGGACCTTTAAAGCAGCAAAGATGTTTCTGTACCCTTCCCAGATTTGTGCCTCGAGACAGACCTGTTTTTGAGGTCTATAGACTATTCCTTTGATTTCATGCTTGGTTTGTGCTCTGACATGCACTGTGACATGCACTGTGGGACCTCATACAATGAGGCAAATAAGTATTTGATCTAATGCCGATTTTACAAGTTGTCCCACCTACAAAGAATGGAGAGGTCTGTAATTTTTGTTGCATGTACACTTCAACTGTGAGAGACAGAATCTAAAAAATATCAGAAAATCACATTGTATGATTTTTAAATAATTGATTTGCATTTTATGCATGAAATAAGTGATCACCTACCAACCAGCAACAATTCTGGTTCTCACAGACCTGTTAGTTTTTCTTTAAGAAGCCCTCTTATTCTGCACTCTTTACCTGTATTAATTGCACCTGTTTGAACTTGTTACCTGTATAAAAGACACCTGTTCACACACTCAATCAATCACACTCCAACCTGTCCATGGCCAAGACCAAAGAGCTGTCTAACGACACCAGGGACAAAACTGTAGAACTGAACAAGGCTGGGATGGACTACAGGACAGTAGGCAAGCAGCTTGGTGAGAAGACAACAATTGTTGGCATAATTATTAGAAAATGGAAAAAAACACAAGATGACTGTCAATCTTCCTCGGTCTGGGGCTCCATGCAAGATCTCGCCTCGTGGGGTAAGTATGATTCTGAGAAAGCCCAGAAGTACATGGGAGGACCTGGTCAGTGACCTGAAGAGAGTTGGGACCACAGTCGCAAAGATTACATAAGTAACACACAATGCTGTCATGGTATAAAATCCTGCAGGGCAGCAAGGTCCCCCTGCTCAAGCCAGCACATGTCCAGGCCCATTTGAAGTTCACCACTGACCATCTGGATGATCCAGAGGAGGCGTGGGAGAAGGTCACGTGGTCAAATGAGACCAAAATAGAGCTTTTTGGTATCAACTCCACTCGCCGTGTTTGGAGGATGAGAACAACCCCAAGAACACTGTCCCAACCGTTAAGCATGGGGGTGGAAACATTATTTTTGGGGGGTGCTTTTCTGCAAAGGGGACAGGACGACTCTACAGTATTGAAGAGAGGATGAATGGGGTCATGTATCGCGAGATTTTGGCAAGCACCCTCCTTCCCTCAAGAGCATTGAAGATGGGTCATGGCTGGGTCTTCCAGCATGACAATGACCCCAAATACACAGCCAGGGCAACTAAGGAGGGGCTCCGTAAGAAGCATTTCAATGTCCTGGAGTGGCCTAGCCAGTCTCCAAACCTGAACTCAGTAAAAAAAAAAAACCTTTGGAGGGAGCTGAAACTCGAAACCTGAAAGATCTGGAGAAGATCTGTATGGGAGAGTGGACCAAAATCCCTGCTGCAGTGTGTACAAACTTGGTCAAGAACTACAGAAACATCTGACCTCTGTAATTGCAAACAAAGCTTTCTGTACCAAATATTAAGGTCTGTTTTTCTATTGCATCAAATAGTTATTTCATGCAATAAAATGCAAATTCATTATTTAAAAATCATACAATGTGATTTTCTGATTTTTTTTTTAAGACTGCCTCTCACAGCTGAAGTGTACCTACGATAAAAATTACAGACCTCTCCATTCTTTGTAGGTGGGAAAACTTGTAAAATCGACATTAGATCAAATACTTATTTGCCTCACTGTATATAGACAGGTGTGTGCCTTTCCAAATCACGTCCAATCAATGGAATTTACTCCAGGTTGACTCCAGTTAAGCTGCAGAAACAGCTCAAGGATGATCAGTAGAAACAGGATACATCTGAGTGCAATTTTGACCTTCATGGCAAAGGCTGTGAATACTTATGTACATATTGTTTTTTAATATATTTGCAAAAATCTAAAAAAGAACAACTTTTCACATTGTCATTATGGGGTATTGTGTGTAGAATTTTGAGGAGAAAAATGAATTTCGTCAATTTTGGACTAAGGCTGTAACATAACAAAATCTGGAAAAAGTGAAGCGCTGTCAATACATTCCTGATGCACTGTACATTTGATTTTTCTTTTCTTTTGGCCACCTTGACATTTATTTCAATGTAGGATCACTGAGTTGAAAAACATTATTTCATTAATTTTCATCTTCACTCACAAAAAAGAGTTGTTACAGTAATGCAGTGTAAAATATTTCACATCAGAAGTAAATAGGCTGCACTCATAGGATTAAGTGGGTATAGAAAATGTATGTATGTATGTATGTATGTATGTATGTATGTATGTATGTATGTATGTATGTATGGATGGATGGATGGATGGATGGATGGATTAAAAAAACATGCACCAGTGTCAGAGTGCTGCCATGCAAGGTGCTCAACTGCACACCAGGAGAAACTTCAGCCATTGCCTTCCGAAGTACAGCTGAACAATCACTATGTCTGCTTCAGATTTCCAGTCGTCAGAAGGTTTGTAAAGAATCAGACAAGCTGGGGGTTTTGGAAAAAATTCAAAATATTAATAAATTCAGATACAAACTCAGTGTCATCCTGAGTTATCATGATTACTGTCAAATAGAAATTGCTCCACTTTGAAGCAAAGTCATTAACCACAGGTCGTGGGCAAACTAACATGGACTGAATCATCAGCAAACTTTAAATATGCTTGTTTTCACAAGCACTTACAGTCATCAATATTAAAATAAAATAAGATACCCTGAGGGGATCTGTCCAGGAATATGTGGAGGATGTACCAGCTTTTGTGTTTGAAAACTTAGTCAGCGAGTAACAAATAAGTCAGAAGAGAGAAATGGTGTTAAAAGTAAACAGGGAGTCATCACAAAAATTTTCATGACCATACAGGAAGAAGCCACACGTAGTGTAAAGTTATTAAAATATTTAGATTTTATCTAAAACTTTAGGGGTTTTGCTTTCTCGTATAACAATGATCATAGTGATATGTTCAGGAGCAGATCAATAGACGGGCTTGCAGGGGCTAAAGATCAGGAGCCCCAAGTCATAGGGAGGCACCTGCATTTGTATAGCTTGAGTATTTTTAAACATTGAATCATTTTCTGAAGCAACTGAGCCTCGCATACACTGACTTATTGGCTACTGCCCGTTGTCATAGTAATTCGGGCATTATAGTTTGAGAAAAAAGAGATAAGACATTATTGATCACCAGGGGGCAGCAAAACTCCACTTCTTGCCACATGATACTCTTACACAGGAAATAAAAAAAAAAACCGCTAATTAATCTGTTTAATTTTTTATTTCTGTGCCCATGACACTGTGCCATCCTCTCCATGCATTGCAGTTACAATATTATTTAAATGATTTAAATATTCTATAATTTTTGGGCAACATCACTGATCAGAGTTTTTTTTAATTATTTATTTATTTATTTATTTGTGGGCGGACGTGAGCTTGTTCCTAGCCGTTCAAATCAAAGCAGGTGGAACTTCAACGCCTCCACCGAAAAGCCAAGTCAATCACAAGAGAGCTGACCTTCACAATAAAAGCATAAAAGCTTAAAATGGCCTACATAATCCTTGCAAGGAGGCACGTCAGGTCTGGGAGCATCCATCACACTGTGGAATAGCTCTGGGATGGCAACCACCCTAACAATCAACCTGCCAATCTCCACGTGCCGAAAGTAACCATCTATTTGTTGTAGCCGGGTGATACATGGGTGTCTTCTTGGACTTGTCCCGTTGCTGGGGTCCTCAACACTGAGGCACCTGCATACTCGATTAGCGAAATGGTTCACATGGCCAAACATTATAAATGAAGTTCCCTCACAATGCAGGTGATACTTCTCATCTGAGTCTCCCTAAGTTGACATAAAGTCTTTCCAGTGGTGCCCAATCATCCCAAAATGGTCTAGAGCAAAAGACATCCAGTTATCACCTTAGGCCACTGATTAATGCTCAGGTCTCACAACCATACAGTAAGACAGGAAGCACCAGGGTCTTAAAGACTTGGACCTTTGTTCTCCTGCAATGATGTCAGCATCAACAAATACCTCTATCCAGTGGATTAGTGATTTCATAAGCTCTTCCTAGCTGTATTTCAATCTTAGCATTGGTAGATCAAGAGACATGACTGTCGTTGTTGAGATAAGTGTATGTCTCTACAAGTTCAAGGCTTTCATCACATGCAGATGCACTTCTCATGGCCAACTTCAGGAAGTGATTGAAAGCCAAGATCTTAGTCTTGAGCTGGGACAACTGTAAATCCAGACCCTCCTATTTCTCACTCAGTTTCTCACATGTGGCAATCAGGCCATCCATTGATTCGCAAAGATCACAGAATTGTTCATGAAGTCAAGGTCAGTCGACTTACACAGGTTTACCCAACACCCGGACCATCCACGAATTAAACAGAGTAGGAGCCCCAACACATCCCTGAAGAATGTCAGAAATCACTGGGAAAAGTCAAAGTCTCTGCACAGCACTCACTGTGCCTGTGTATAAGTAGGCTACAAAGTCCTGCAATTTATTTGGGATCCCTAGTCAGGCATATCAAATGCTTTGCAAAAATCAACAGACACTCCAAAGAAGCACTGATGATATTTGTGTTTGTGTTGCAGAGCGAGGATGCAGCTGGTTTGTTCTTTATGATGTGACGGTAGACTGCTCCAATCAATGAACGGCAAGTAAGTAGGACTGCATCCTATTAAAAATAGGGAGTGGCTATTGATACAGTATCCTATTGCCATTTATTGTACCGCCTCCTGGTATAGCATCCAATAACAAACTGCTGTGACTATCACAAGAAAAGAGGAACATCAGTGTATACAGGAGTAACTCTGCTTAAACATGTAAACGGGTTATTTCTAATGATTCAGAAACCGTAATATTGACCTTAACCCGAATATTAATGGCATATAAACGTAGCCATTGTGTCAAAGCTGTACAGGAGGCAATGGACAAATTTCAAACTCAAATGCCAGGTTTAGGGTTAGGATTAGGATTATGGTTAGGGCTGGGCTTGTGCAAGAATCGTGACATTGGGTAGTTTAAAAAACAATGGATGCGTGCAAATAGCAATTTGTGTATTGTGTATTGTACCATGTCAATAGTAACAACCTTAAAAATAATCCTTCCAAGCATCTTTATATATATATATTTGATCTCATAAAAATAAAAGAAATATGCACAAACTTCTCCACGGGTAAATTTAATATAATAAGAATATTTAATATAATATTTGCAAACACATAAGTGTTGCTGAGGGAAGCATTACATTTTGCTTGATTACATTATACTGCAACACTCTTCTACGACCTTTGCTTCTCCACAAAAGTACATGTACTGGAAACATGCCAGAATAAACTTCATATATGATTAAATATTTGATATAATGCAAAGCCTCCACAAAACACAAACCTCACAGTGAATCTGAGTGTGAATACAGTCAATATCAGTCTGAATTTTTAAAAAATTAATTTATTATTTATTTTATCATTCAATTTAGATCAGTGTGTCTGTACTGAGTAGCAAGTCCAGCTGTAATCAACAATAAACGCCAGTCATGATGAGATTTTACTTTGACATTTGCTACCGGAAGTGCTAGTTTGTTCTTATTGTGTCTGATTTGACAGCGAGGGATCTAAAGGAGAGCTGACGGAGAAGTGAAGCTGCGGCGTCGGTTTACTTTGTGGAATAAACCGGAAGAAAGACGGAGCGTTAGTTCACCTGCGAGATTTATGTTCTGTGTGGGAAAACGACCAGACGGACGGCTGTCTGTCACAGTAGGGGGGTTTTCTCCGAGAAAGTACCTCGTAGTTTTCGCTCGTTTGGAACATTGACGACGTGACGTCGGAGAGTGTTTTACGGTAAGATTTGTTCGGGACGTCACGCCAAACTCCATTCATCAGTTTATCAAAACAATGTCGCTTCGTTAAACTTTAACCTATATCAAACACGCAGCTTGCTGTTTAACAGCACTGTTAATAATTTTTGACTGCTCTCTTTTATTCGGTGTTAATCAAGCAATTTGGTTACACAAACTTATGAAGACGGTCTGACGAAGTTCAAAAGTTTCAGTGTCTTAAATAGTTAGCATTCTTACCCGTGCGGTGTATGAGGCCGGATTAATTATTAGACTAGTTTAAGTTACTAATGAATCAGGATATGTTTGGAGAGCCAGTGAGTTTTGCAGATACATTGGAAAACAATGCACTAAGATTTTTGAAGGGAGTTCAGTGCTTTCTGTAAAGTGCTGAAAATATGTCAGAATGCTCTGAATTCAGGTGAATTCAATCAGGTGCTTGATCAAGTACCTCAAGTACCTCATTTGTGTTGTGGCTTGGAGAATGTTCAGTTTTGACATATATATTCCCCAATAATTATAGAATCATTTATTGATGTTTAAATAACTTTGGTTTTAAAACATATAAGAGTGTGTAATTTTCAACAAGGTCTCCCAAAAATTTAATCTCACAAAACCACAGATGACTCAGGTTAGGTTGGGTTCTCTTTTCTTTTTTTTTCCTTTTCTTGTCTTTGTCTCTTTTTCTTTCTTTCTTTCTTTTTTTTTGCACATAGAATTTGCCATCCTTTTTATTAGTGAGATTAAAATTTCAGTTCTGTACATTCTGCATGTAAGTTGTTACATTTTTTTGAACTCCAGTAAAATCAAAACTTTTTGAAATCAAAAATGTTCTTAGACATCCCCATTTTTGTTTTGGTAGCAGCTATCTTTCCAGAGCAATAATCATCACTGTATTATTTATTTTTCTTTTTTCCCGGCTGCTATCATGCAACCACATTTACAGCGACACTGTGACGTCATTGCCAACAGACTTCAAACTGAATTCGCATGATCACGACTTTTCGTCCTGCCATATTTCTAATGAGGGGAAAAATGAGTAATTGTTTTGGCATGCTGAATAAAAAAGCCACTTTTTTTTTTTTTTTTCCCATTTTGTTGTTCAGGGCTTTACCGTCTGTGGCCCCACTTTCAGAACAACCGTACTGTGAACCAGTAACTTATGAATGTGTCTGATTTATTGTTGAGAAATGGCTAGACAGACAAAATAGAGGAAATGAAACGTTGGCAAATAATGTAGTCAGCTTTTCTGCTGTAACCAAGTTTACGCAAAAGGATTCATGAAAATAAACTTGTAAACTATTTGGCAAAAAACTACGCCAGTTCCAACTAGTCCAGTAACAAAAAATATTAATATGCTATGAAATATGATACACTCAACAAAAATATAAACGCAACACTTTTGGTTTTGCTCCCATTTTGTATGAGATGAACTCAAAGATCTAAAACTTTTTCCACATACACAATATCACCATTTCCCTCAAATATTGTTCACAAACCAGTCTAAATCTGTGATAGTGAGCACTTCTCCTTTGCTGAGATAATCCATCCCACCTCACAGGTGTGCCATATCAAGATGCTGATTAGACACCATGATTATGCACAGGTGTGCCTTAGACTGTCCACAATAAAAGGCCACTCTGAAAGGTGCAGTTTTGTTTTATTGGGGGGGATACCAGTCAGTATCTGGTGTGACCACCATTTGCCTCATGCAGTGCAACACATCTTCGCATAGAGTTGATCAGGTTGTCAATTGTGGCCTGTGGAATGTTGGTCCACTCCTCTTCAATGGCTGTGTGAAGTTGCTGGATATTGGCAGGAACTGGTACACAGCTGTCGTATACGCCGGGTCCAGGGCATCCCAAACATGCTCAATGGGTGACATGTGGTATGCCGGCCATGCAAGAACTGGGACATTTTCAGGTTCCAAGAATTGTGTACAGATCCTTGCAACATGGGGCCGTGCATTATCCTGCTGCAACATGAGGTGATGTTCTTGGATGTATGGCACAACAATGGGCCTCAGATCTCGTCACGGTATCTCTGTGCATTCAAAATGCCATCAATAAAATGCACCTGTGTTCTTCGTCCATAACAGACGCCTGCCCATACCATAACCCCACCGCCACCATGGGCCACTCGATCCGCAACATTGACATCAGAAAAACCGCTCACACCCACACGACGCCACACACGCTGTCTGCCATCTGCCCTGGACAGTGTGAACCGGGATTCATCCGTGAAGAGAACACCTCTCCAACGTGCCAAACGCCAACGAATGTGAGCATTTGCCCACTCAAGTCGGTTACGACGACGAACTGGAGTCAGGTCGAGACCCAGATGAGGACGACGAGCATGCAGATGAGCTTCCCTGAGATGGTTTCTGACAGTTTGTGCAGAAATTCTTTGGTTATGCAAACCGATTGTTTCAGCAGCTGTCCAAGTGGCTGGTCTCAGACGATCTTGGAGGTGAATATGCTGGATGTGGAGGTCCTGGGCTGGTATGGTTACACGTGGTCTGCGGTTGTGAGGCTGGTGGGATGTACTGCCAAATTCTCTGAAACGCCTTTGGAGACGGCTTATGGTAGAGAAATGAACATTCAATACACGAGCAACAGCTCTGGTTGACATTCCTGCTGTCAGCATGCCAATTGTACGCTCCCTCAAATCTTGCGACATCTGTGGCATTGTGCTGTGATAAAACTGCCCCTTTCAGAGTGGCCTTTTATTGTGGGCAGTCTAAGGCACACCTGTGCACTAATCATGGTGTCTAATCAGCATCTTGATATGGCACACCTGTGAGGTGGGATGGATCATCTCAGCAAAGGAGAAGCGCTCACTATCACAGATTTAGACTGGTTTGTGAACAATATTTGAGGGAAATGGTGATATTGTGTATGTGGAAAAAGTTTTAGATCTTTGAGTTCATCTCATACAAAATGGGAGCAAAACCAAAAGTGTTGCATTTATATTTTTGTTGAGTGTATAAAGCCTAAATGTAACGCAAAATGCGTTTAAATTGAGACTCCTCTTTCTCTACATCATAATCCTACACTTTTGTGGGTCAAACAACGGCATGCGTTCCAAGCTTGAGCATTTTACAGGTTCACCGTCTTGTTCAGTGACACATTTAGATTCATGTGCAGTTGAACCACTGAATCCACAAACCTTCAGTTAATGGACAACTCGCAGTACCATAGCTGCCCCTACAAGAGATCCAGAATAGAAACTAGAGATAAAGTGGCTTTCATTATTAAACTTTGTAAAATTGAAATACAACTTACCAATCCATGAGTTAACATAGTGAGTTGTTAAAGCATGTTTTTGTACATAATTACAGTTGTCGACTTGTTGTATAGTATTGCAGGCATGTTTGTCTCAGTGGCTATAAAATTCCTCTTATAGCTCAGATTTAGTTTTTTTTTTTTTTTTTTTTTTTAAACACCTTAGAGAATGCCAACAGATTACAAGAGATTAACATCATTCATAATCATGACTGAATTTGTTATTTCTGGTGAGTAAGTGCATGTCTGCTCAGGGGTCCTCTTTGGCTTTGTGTACAATTTCAGTTTGAGCTCAGGTTCCATTTGACTCAGGTTTTTCGACAATTTGCCTTTAGAAGAAACAGTGGGAAAATTGGTTGCTTCAGTGGCACCAAAACTGCAAAACTGATGTTTTAATTTAATGCAACAGTGGCGCAAGATGAATGCCCTACCATACCATTGCGTTGCTAAATGCCTGCTGCAGAGACTGAGTCAATGTAAATTTTCTTTTTTCATTCAATGTTTTTGAAGTAGATTACATCACATCATTTGTTTTGGATGCAGTTACTGTGCTTACAGCTTGATAGGTGTTTTTTTTTTTTTTTTTTTTTTTTTTTTTTTTTTTTGGTTAGCTTTGAATGCTGTGCCACACCACCTTTTAATAATTTGTGTATTTTAAGTTTGTTTGATTTTGGATAAATGACGGCACCTCATAAAATATCACTCTGTACAGACTTAAAATAATCATAGGCTGTGTCACTACATGGCAAACAACCCATCTGTGAAATTTTGCACTAATTCATATAAAATGTAAATTTTTCTAATTAGCTTGGCAGCATCGTGTGCTGCTAGTGGCCGTGAGGTGGACTGAATATGGCATCAGTGCTGCAATACAAATCTGGATTGGTGCACATTTAGGTTAATATTTTGGAGGAAAGTAAGTTTGTCAGGGGGCTTTTGATGCGTTCTTTTAAAAATTCATGCGTCAGTGATGTGGGCCAGGTTGAAGTATGAATCATTGAGACGCACAGCTGGGCATCAGTCTCTCCGTTCCTTTTTATTTAAAATTTATTGGCTGTTATAAATGCTGATACTGATTTATTTGCAAGTAGCTTATGTCGACGAATAATATCGGCTCTCTGAATTATCAGTTGGGCTCTCGTACATACATTGTGTTTGGATGTTCTAAATTGTTCATTTGCACAGTGTTTTTACAATTTTTTCATAAAGCTGAATAAAAAAAACACACAATAAGACACTAATCTCTCTCTGAATAGGGTAGTCAGAATGGGATATAATTTATGTGATCACCTTCTGGCAGCTGTTCATTTTCACCTATAACATCATAATAGACTGTCAGTTCATGTGGGCTATTTCCCCTGCACACTACCCATAGAACAGTGCACCACCCCCTTTATTCGCTTGTTGTGGGTGGTGAGGTCACATGGAGATGACACCATGTTGTTTCTTTAGGTTGAGCCCTGCCCAACACCATGGCTGTAGACCTGGTCATCAGGCACTCACCTGCAAGCAAGCTCCTTCCAGGCCTGACTGCAGGATGAAGCCGTGGTTTTCCTGATCCTGATGTGGTGACACTTTCCGTTTTTGTGTTAATTATGAAGGGTCTCTTTTTGTATTACACTTTGTCTCTTCATTGGAGACCAATTTGCCACCGGAGACCCTACTAGGGGCTAATGCTCCAAGCGGCACAGCTCCCAGGATCACTGGAACCCACAAACCTCTCAAAAAAGATAAGGTGTCTGTCCCCAGTGGATGTTGGACTCCGCCAAACCTGCTCCTTGTCACCAATCATGTTTGTGATATTTTTTTTTTTTTTTTTTTACGTACAGGATTTCAAGACACAGTTTGGGATTGGAGGGGTGTCTAGTTTGGTGGCTTTAGAAATACATCTCTGGTTTTTGTGGATGATGTTCTGTTGGTTTCATTAGGCAGTGACCGCCGATGCGCACTTTGAGGCAGAGTGTGAAATGACTGGGATGAGGGTCAGCACCTCCAAATCTGAGATCAGGTCCTCTGTTGAAAAAGGGTCAATTGCCCCCTCGTGGTAATGGGAGAGTTTCTGTCCCAAATGGAGAAGTTGAAGTATCTTGGGGGTAATGTTCACAAGTGGGAGCAAAATTGAGCATGAGATTGATAGCTTGAGATTGGGGTGCCTTCGGAGGTCCTGTGGACGCTGCTCCAGACCATCATGGTGAAGAAAGAACTAAGCCACAAGGCAAAACTCTTGATTTACCAGTTAATTCATCCTCACCTATGGTCATGAGCTTTGGATAATGGCCAAAAGAACAAGGTTGTCGATACAACCGACAGACATGAGACTTCTCTATCTGTTATCCAGGCTTCCACTCAGGGACAGGGTGAGAAGTTTGAATATCCAGGAAGGACTCTGAGATGAGCATTCTCTGCATCAGAAGAAGCCTGCTGAGGTGGTTCAGGTATCTGGTGAGCATACTCCCTGGTCATCTCCCTAGGGATGTCTTCCAGTCCCGTCCAACTGGGAGGAGGTCCTGGTGAAGACCCAGGACACACCTAAGGGATTATGTTTCCCAACTGGCATGGGAACACCTCAGAATCCCCCATGAAGACAGAGAACTTGGCAAAGAATGGGGAAATGTGGGTTCAGCTGCTTGGTCTGCTGCCACTGTGACCCAGACCTAGATAATCAGCAGAAAATGAATGAATGAATGAATGACACCCTAAATTTACAGTAAGAAAGCAGAAACACAGTTTACTTCAGGAGACTGTGTTGTAAGTGTCATGTCCATGCACCTCATATTTTATTCAAAGGATTTTGAATAACTCCTGACACAATAAAAATAAAACAGATCTGAATAATTCACTTTATTTCATTTCACCTGCTGTGACGAGTGCATGCAGCATGAGATCGGCTGTCAGTTCACAGATGCAGTGTGAAGTACAATTTGTCCAGCTTGACTGTGTTTTTAGACATCACCCCTGCAGGTTGCAGCAAATCATGTAAGACGGGCTCAGGTGAGCTCCAGCGCACCCAATGTCATGTAATACTCTGATTGGGTCAACAAGAAAAATGTTGCAGCCGCCGCTGGGTAAATGCTGTACCTTGTTTCCACCTAAATGCGTAAAATGCAGAAAGTTGATTTGAGTTATATCAATTATGAAGGTTAAAAATAAACTCTAATATCATGATACAAAGAATCAATTCCTCACCAGGTATGTTCAGTGAGAAGGTAGCTCCAGGGCAAACAGAGAAGATGCTAAATAGATTATGCACTGTATCTTCTGATTTGATTGGCTGCAGTGGCCTCTACTGGTGGTTGGCTCTCACTGCGGTATTGTATCACATTGTATCACCTGTTCCGGAGCGCAGCGGTGTTTTGCTGTATCTGTTAGCTGTTTAATCTGCGCAGTTAGATTGATCTAGTTACCTAGATAATGATTTGCTTCACAGTGTAATCTTCACGTGCCTTAACTAAAGCACTTCCTCTGCTGAATCACCTCTAAATTATTTACACATTATTCACTTTGTGTGTTTTTAGGAATCCGCTAGCTTAGCGCAGCTACTAGCTCTTAGCCGGTTTAGCATGGCGGCTTCTCCTGTCTCTCCCGCACTTTTCTGCTCTGGGTGTGAAATGTTTAGTTATTCCTCGGCCTCCTTTAGCAGTAATGGTACTTGTAATAAGTGTAGCTTATTCGTAGCTTTGGAGGCCAGGCTGGGCGAATTGGAGACTCGGCTCCGCACCGTGGAAAATTCTACAGCTAGCCAGGCCCCTGTAGTCGGTGCGGACCAAGGTAGCTTAGCCGCCGTTAGTTTCCCTCTGGCAGATCCCGAGCAGCCGGGAAAGCAGGCCGACTGGGTGACTGTGAGGAGGAAGCGTAGCCCTAAACAGAAGCCCCGTGTACACCGCCAACCCGTTCACATTTCTAACCGTTTTTCCCACTCAGCGACACACCTGCCGAGGATCAAACTCTGGTTATTGGCGACTCTGTTTTGAGAAATGTGAAGTTAGCGACACCAGCAACCATAGTCAGTTGTCTTCCGGGGGCCAGAGCAGGCGACATTGAAGGAAATTTGAAACTGCTGGCTAAGGCTAAGCGTAAATTTGGTAAGATTGTAATTCACGTCGGCAGTAATGACACCCGGTTACGCCAATCGGAGGTCACTAAAATTACATTGATCGGTGTGTAACTTTGCAAAAACAATGTCGACTCTGTAGTTTTTCTCTGGGCCCCTCCCAATCGGACCGGGAGTGACATGTTTAGCCGCATGTTCTCCTTGAATTGCTGGCTGTCTGAGTGGTGTCCCAAAAAATGAGGTGGGCTTCATAGATAATTGGCAAAGCTTCTGGGGAAAACCTGGTCTTGTTAGGAGAGACGGCATCCATCCCACTTTGGATGGAGCAGCTCTCATTTCTAGAAATCTGGCCAATTTTCTTAAATCCTCCAAACCGTGACTATCCAGGTTGGGACCAGGAAGCAGAGTTGTAGTCTTACACACCTCTCTGCAGCTTCTCTCCCCCTGCCATCCCCTCATTACCCCATCCCCGTAGAGACGGTGCCTGCTCCCAGACCACCAATAACCAGCAAAAATCTATTTAAGCATAAAAATTCAAAAAGAAAAAATAATATAGCACCTTCAACTGCACCACAGACTAAAACAGTTAAATGTGGTCTATTAAACATTAGGTCTCTCTCTTCTAAGTCCCTGTTAGTAAATGATATAATAATTGATCAACATATTGATTTATTCTGCCTTACAGAAACCTGGTTACAGCAGGATGAATGTTAGTTTAAATGAGTCAACACCCCCGAGTCATACTAACTGCCAGAATGCTTGTAGCACGGGCCGAGGCGGAGGATTAGCAGCAATCTTCCATTCCAGCTTATTAATTAATCAAAAACCCAGACAGAGCTTTAATTCATTTGAAAGCTTGACTCTTAGTCTTGTCCATCCAAATTAGAAGTCTCAAAAAACAGTTTTATTTGTTGTTATCTATCGTCCTCCTGGTCATTACTGTGAGTTTCTCTGTGAATTTTCAGACCTTTTGTCTGACTTAGTGATTAGCTCAGATAAGATAATTATAGTGGGCGATTTTAACATCCACACAGATGCTGAGAATGACAGCCTCAACACTGCATTTAATCTATTATTACACTCAATTGGCTTTGCTCAAAATGTAAATGAGTCCACCCACCACTTTAATCATATCTTAGATCTTGTTCTGACTTATGGTATGGAAATTGAAGACTTAACAGTATTCCCTGAAAACTCCCTTCTGTCTGATCATTTCTTAATAACATTTACATTTACTCTGACGGACTACCCAGCAGTGGGGAATAAGTTTCATTACACTAGAAGTCTTTCAGAAAGCGCTGTAACTAGGTTTAAGGATATGATTCCTTCTTTATGTTCTCTAATGCCATATACCAACACAGTGCAGAGTAGCTACCTAAACTCTGTAAGGGAGATAGAGTATCTCGTCAATAGTTTTACATCCTCATTGAAGTCAACTTTGGATGCTGTAGCTCCTCTGAAAAAGAGAGCTTTAAATCAGAAGTGCCTGACTCCGTGGTATAACTCGCAGCTTAAAGCGCATAACCCGTAAGTTGGAGAGGAAATGGCGTCTCACTAATTTAGAAGATCTTCACTTAGCCTGGAAAGAGTCTGTTGCTCTATAAAAAAAAAAGCCCTCCGTAAAGCTAGGACATCTTACTACTCATCACTAATTGAAGAAAATAAGAACAACCCCAGGTTTCTTTTCAGCACTGTAGCCAGGCTGACAGAGTCAGAGCTCTATTGAGCCGAAAATTCCTTTAACTTTAACTAGTAATGACTTCATGACTTTCTTTGCTAATAAAATTTTAGCTATTAGAGAAAAAATTACTCATAACCATCCCAAAGACGTATCGTTATCTTTGGCTGCTTTCAGTGATGCCGGTATTTGGTTAGACTCTTTCTCTCAGATTGTTCTGAGTTATTTTCATTAGTTACTTCATCCAAACCATCAACATGTCTATTAGACCCCATTCCTACCAGGCTGCTCAAGGAAGCCCTACCATTATTTAATGCTTCGATCTTAAATATGATCAATCTATCTTTATTAGTTGGCTATGTACCACAGGCTTTTAAGGTGGCAGTAATTAAACCATTACTTAAAAAGCCATCACTTGACCCAGCTATCTTGGCTAATTATAGGCCAATCTCCAACCTTCCTTTTCTCTCAAAAATTCTTGAAAGCGTAGTTGTAAAACAGCTAACTGATCATCTGCAGAGGAATGGTCTATTTGAAGAGTTTCAGTCAGGTTTTAGAATTCATCATAGTACAGAAACAGCATTAGTGAAGGTTACAAATGATCTTCTTATGGCCTCAGACAGTGGACTCAGCTCTGTGCTTGTTCTGTTAGACCTCAGTGCTGCTTTTGATACTGTTGACCATAAAATTTTATTACAGAGATTAGAGCATGCCATAGGTATTAAAGGCACTGCGCTGCGGTGGTTTGAATCATATTTATCTAATAGATTACAATTTGTTCATGTAAATGGGGAATCTTCTTCACAGACCAAGGTTAATTATGGAGTTCCACAAGGTTCCGTGCTAGGACCAATTTTATTCACTTTATACATGCTTCCCTTAGGCAGTATTATTAGACGGCATTGCTTAAATTTTCATTACGCAGATACCCAGCTTTATCTATCCATGAAGCCAGAGGACACACACCAATTACCTAAACTGCAGGATTGTCTTACAGGCATAAAGACATGGATGACCTCTAATTTCCTGCTTTTAAACTCAGATAAAACTGAAGTTATTGTACTTGGCCCCACAAATCTTAGAAACATGGTGTCTAACCAGATCCTTACTCTGGATGGCATTACCCTGACCTCTAGTAATACTGTGAGAAATCTTGGAGTCATTTTTGATCAGGATATGTCATTCAAAGCGCATATTAAACAAATATGTAGGACTGCTTTTTTGCATTTACGCAATATCTCTAAAATTAGAAAGGTCTTGTCTCAGAGTGATGCTGAAAAAGTAATTCATGCATTTATTTCCTCTAGGCTGGACTATTGTAATTCATTATCAGGTTGTCCTAAAAGTTCCCTGAAAAGCCTTCAGTTAATTCAAAATGTTGCAGCTAGAGTACTAACGGGGACTAGAAGGAGAGAGCATATCTCTCCCATATTGGCCTCTCTTCATTGGCTTCCTGTTAATTCTAGAATAGAATTTAAAATTCTTCTTCTTACTTATAAGGTTTTGAATAATCAGGTCCCATCTTATCTTAGGGACCTCATAGTACCATATCACCCCAATAGAGCGCTTCGCTCTCAGACTGCAGGCTTACTTGTAGTTCCTAGGGTTTGTAAGAGTAGAATGGGAGGCAGAGCCTTCAGCTTTCAGGCTCCTCTCCTGTGGAACCAGCTCCCAATTCGGATCAGGGAGACAAACACCTTCTCTACTTTTAAGATTAGGCTTAAAACTTTCCTTTTTGCTAAAGCTTATAGTTAGGGCTGGATCAGGTGACCCTGAACCATCCCTTAGTTATGCTTAGACTGCTGGGGGGTTCCCATGATGCACTGAGTGTTTCTCTTTTTGCTCTGTATGCACCACTCTGCATTTAATCATTAGTGATTGATCTCTGCTCCCCTCCACAGCATGTCTTTTTCCTGGTTCTCTCCCTCAGCCCCAACCAGTCCCAGCAGAAGACTGCCCCTCCCTGAGCCTGGTTCTGCTGGCGGTTTCTTCCTGTTAAAAGGGAGTTTTTCCTTCCCACTGTCGCCAAGTGCTTGCTCACAGGGGGTCGTTTTGACCGTTGGGGTTTTTACGTAATTATTGTATGGCCTTGCCTTACAATATAAAGCGCCTTGGGGCAACTGTTGTGATTTGGCGCTATATAAATAAAATTGATTGATTGATTTGGAAATACATCGCAATATCTCGGGAGCAGATGGAGAAAAGTTTTTTTTGGAAGGAGGTAAAAATGGCTTTGACGATCAAAGATTTTTCGGTGGCTGCTGTCTTGAGCAGAAAGGTGTCTTCACTGTACACCTTCACCTGTATGTCACACATCACTGATGACCTTCAGCTGGGGCAACAACATTATTTTCATAATCGGTTATTCAACTGGTTGTTTTCTTGATTAATTGATTACTGTAGCTATTTGGGCCATAAAATGTCAGAAATAGCTTTTAAAAAAGTATAACACTGTTTTTCCTAGCCCAAGATGTTCCCTTCGAATGGCTTGTTTTGACCACAACCCTGACATATTCAGTTTATTGCCAAAAATGAGTAAAGAAACTATTAAAATGAACCACAACTTATTCACACTTAAGAAGATGAAATCGGAGAATTTGGATATTCATAAAAGACTCATCATGATTTATCAGTTCTTGAAATACAGTAGTCGACAAGTAATCTAATAGGCAGTTAATAATCAATTAGTCGATTAGCCGTTGCAACTCAATTTTAAACTGAACTGATGCTTGCATGTGTGACTTCTAATTACAATCTTCAGTCAAACCTGAATCCTGCAAGGTGGGGTAGAATTTCCCAAGTTAATTATGCCAGGTTTTTTTTTATTTTGATTTGTTTAGATGCTGTGGTTGCCTATTCTATGTATTTGAAGATGATGTATGATTTTGAACAGGCACTGGTGCTGTGGGCCACATGTCGGGCCTCTGTTGTTGGAGAGCACTGATAAGGCTAACTGACGTCACAGGTATCAGCCAACAATGCAGCTCTTTGTTGAAAGCCAGATTTACTCCCATAGTGGGCCTCTCCTGAGGAACAGGGCAGGACTGAAGGAGTTGTAAATGTGGTCCACTAAAACACAAAATAAAAAACCTCTGACTGTTCATTTTTTTTCATGTTTGGTGTTATTATTGTCATAAAAAATGTAGAAAGTGAGATTTATGTCTGTGGAAGATTTGATTGAAATTGTGGGTTAGGATTGAGGTGCCATAATGGTACAGGGAGTTTGGTTTGCCAGTAAGACATGGAAAAGAGTTAAAGCTTGGGGAAGAGCATGAACATACTTTTGCATAACTGCACTATCTGTACTTGCAGTTAGGAAAAAAACCCCAGTAATATTAAGATTGCAAATGTGTGCTTTTGATTAATCTCTAAGATCTTTTTAAGATGTTGGAAAGTAATGATGTTTTAGCCTGGACAAAAAAAGGACATTTATTTTTCACCAGTTTCTAGAAGTGGCAGTGTAAAAACTGGTTTTGGCCTGTGAGCTACAAGCTAACGGTCTTCAGCTTGTCTTATATTGTTATGACTTCTTTCAGGGATGTAATGTTTTTGTTACTTTCAGCAGGATTATGCAAAATCTTACCAGGCTGATTTTAATGAAACTTGAAGGGATTGTGATAAAGGAGGAGTCTAGAAATTATTTTATTTTTATTTATTTTATTTTTTTCCACTTTTGAAAAAAACATTACTGGTGGGTTTTTTTAAGGGTCCAAGCTTTGCAAAGGACCCTGTTGTTTTTTGTGCTGTCCCCCACCCCCTTACTTTTTCTAGGCACAAAAAGTGATTTGGCAGCCTAAATCAGGTGGAGTTGAAATGTGAAATTTACAGGTTTGGTAGATGTCAGAAAAAACTTGCCGTATACAAAAACAAAAAATGGCACAGGAAAAGTGCTAGGTGGTACTATATGTAATAAAAACATGTTAACACTATAACCTTTGATCCATGGGGTCAACTATAGGAAAACCTTATCAATCCGGCCAAGGCCAGATTGGTGTCAAAATGTTCTCTGCTTTATGACTGTGAAAAATTGGACCAGAAACTTTCAAATATTTTGCTCTGTTGGCAAGTTTTTTTTACTTTGAGTTGGACCTTGTGCACAGCTATTTGATTTATGATGGGTTTTCTCATTAATGGGATAATCAAACGGCATGAAATTTGGCAGGTGTGTGGACCGCCTCTGTTAGATCCACAGTGCTAAATTTGGTGGAACTGTGCCACTAGATGGCGCTGCAACGTATATACTTAAGAATTTCAGAGCTCTAACATGGTCCAAAGTTCATTTATCTCTTGCCTGAGAGTCTTACAAGCCTTCTTTGTAGTCCCTGCTTGGGGCAGGCCTGGATCTGCAGTGGCATGGGGGGTGCTTGGACCCTTAATATTTGCTTATCTAGCTTTTTTTTTTCCATTAATTTCTGTGGAAATGATGAAAGCATCTCTATGGAAATAGCAATTAAGCATATGTATTGTGATAATATCTATGAATACTAGTTGATTACCTGCCCCAGGGCAGGTTCTGCTGACCTTCATGGAGCATTGGAAAGTGCAGATTGTTCAACAAGTTGATGCAGGCATTGAAAACCAATTTTTAACCCTGACTTCAAAAACATGACAAGTGTTGCCATCTAAACTGTGCTTCATTTCAGTGATTTTTTTTTTTGGTTGTTGTTGTTGTTGTTTTTTGTCATCTCAGTAACACCCCAATTATGTTGTAACTTACTGTTGTACTGTGCACATTATCACGTCTTTGTTCTTTCTCTGACCTTTCTTTACTCAGTCACGCCTTTGCACTTCCTACTGTTCTACATTTAGAGTAATCAGCCCTCTCTACACTGGAAAGCTTGCATAATATCCTAGTATGAAAGGGAGTAGATAATGTCCGTCTTTTTTCCTCTTCTGCATTGATGCATGTATGCCAGTCTCGTGTAATTTATGTGCTTTGCTGCATGCTCATATTAACTGTGCTGACCAAAGTTAAGTGTTCACTTAGAGGTCATCAGTGGGTTTGCTGTGCATTAATGACCCCTATAAAAACACGCATGATACAGAGATTGTGAGGGCAAGAAGTTTCAACTGACTGCGAGATGAGTGGCCTGCTGGCATTCACTTTCTTCCACAGCAGGCCAGAACCTGCTGAGGAATGCATGGAAGAGAACAAACAGGAGAGCGCTGGAGGGAAACGCAGTAAAGTAACACAGCATGAGGACGAAATGTCAAAGTACAGTAATGTATGACAAAGAAAGAAGTTCAACATTATTGCCATTGTACAGTGCATAGAGAATGTACAAGAAAAATTAAGTTGGCGTTATAAGTGATAGGTGTTTTACACAATAATGTGGATTAATGATTTATTTTCTCCTCTTAGGTTTCTCTGTGAGCAAATAATTTAAACCTGGTTCTAAAAACAACCAAAATGCACTGAAACCACTTGAATTTGTTGTGGTTGGAGATGTATTTCATCACGTTATACAGTAAATTGTAACTTACAGTTAAGGCTTGACTCTACATCTACTCTGCAATGTCAAGTTTCCAAGTTTAGCAGTTTCAGTCAGAAAGGAGGATAAAATGACAAGAAAAGACCTTTTCTTATTGATCATTTGAGTTCAGTACTTCTTTGACAATCACCAAAAGTCAGTCAGTGATTGCCAAAGGAGTACCGAAGTCCTCTTCTTACCGTCATGGATATGCATCCCCAAAAGTCACAGGTATGAAAATGGTGTTGACAATTTGGAAAACATTGCCAGAGGGTGTCCATGATGACCCTGGATATTCTCTCATGTCTGGTATACCCTTGGACTACGCTAGACTGGCATGGCTTCACTCTGCTGCAGTGATTTTGTCATCACCTTTGACACCTATTCATTGGAATTGACCTTTTTTATGATGAAAGACACCAGTAAAGAAATGTTTTTTTTTTTGTTGTTTTTTTTTGCCTCTGTCTTCGATTTAAATTACAGTTTACTTTTCAAAGGTGCCTAGTTACAGAAGATGTATAGCGCATAAGTTTTGCAGATATTTAAGAGTTTGCACTTTTTTCCAAAACATGCAGGGATCTAATGTCACCAGTTATCACTCCAAGATTGAAAAAAAGTACAACATGGAGGTCGTGTCCATATATCATACAATAATTATTGTAACACTTGTGATATCTGAAGACGTCACAAGCTTCTTTGGCTGTGACTGTTGAGACTGTGCTTAGTGCAACGTCTGTGTGTTGCTTCACCAGTCACAGCTTCATGGCAGAGTGGGACAAAGAAGAAATTTATTAAACGTAATAGGATAAAAATTGAGGCTTGCTCATCTTGTGCTTCCTGGCAAAAAGGAGCTGTTTCAGATGTTCTCTTAAGATTGCTTACACATATTAAATTTTTTTTAATAATCTGAAAGGGATGTTATGCATTCAAGTAACTATGCTATTTTGTAATTGCAGTGACCTACTTCAGGACAGTGGTACATGAAATTATGTCACAACTAAAGCGGTGTTGTCTGGTGTGCGGTAGATATCAGTCGGATGCAGCAGCCTGTAAACCAATAATTCAGTAGTTATGCTACTGGTCTGATAATCTGAGACTAAAAACATCTGACAGGTCACTTAAATCAACAATATGTCTTCTAAATTACATTGATTGATCTCTTTCTTTTGGGAATTAATTGCTCCACTTTATACAGGGCATAAATGTAATCACTCCGGCACCCCAGTGTGTTGAGGGAAAATGTGAAATCGATTCTTGCGTGAAGCATATCTCAGTTCAGTGGAGACGCTGCAAAGGACATCCCCCCCCCCTTTTGTTTTTTGAAATTCATCTTTATGAACAGAGAAGACCTAAAATGATGGCAAACACTAAAAAAAGAAAAGGCACACATGGTTTTAGTTTATGTTGTTGTTTGACACAGTTCCTGTGGCAGCATTACATGTATAGTCGCATTGCGTTATGCTGCTGCTTCCGTCTCCACTTTATAATCTGAGAAGGAAAAAACTCTGCTTTACATCACTATGGCAACTGCTCCTCACAGCATAGGTACCTTTCTGCAACTACCGATTACACTTGCACACCATTGGGTCAGAGATCATGGGATCTTTGGTGCTGTACTTTGCCACATCAACCACAGAGGTGGTGTGCAGGAGGCACAGTGCAGCAGTACAGTTTGTTACCACCTTGGGACTTGATAATGGGCCTGTCACACCATGTCGATTTAGCCAGCGTATGCTGACATATCAAAAATATGGTGAATACAATGGTGTATGTCTAGTAAGTTAGGAGCACGTTGAAGCATGCTGGTATATGTTGCAGTACAGTGAATTCATCATAAAAATTTGGGCATGCACAATATTGTTGATGCATTCCAGCATATGCAGGCATCGACATTAATGCTTGTCCGATTGTCCGGGACAAGTGTAAAATGTGATCGGACAAGCAATATGCTCTAAATCGTTGTCTGACCGGACAAGTGGGATTTTTTTTTTTTTTTTTTTGGTTTAAAACATTCAAATTCTTTATTTTCATCGCTCATTTTCTCATTTACATCACGTCTTGTCTCGCACCTCACGAGAAAGTGTCTTTGGTTTTTCCCGCCACTCTCCACGCAGCGGACAATCTGAAAACATGATAACAATGTGTGCGCGAGACCACTGTATGGAGTGTGTGTTCATAGTAGAGGCTGACATTTTTTCGGGAATCCCACGGGTCACGGGATTCCCACGGGATGGGAGTCAGCTTTGCTATTTATCACATGATTGGGACGGTACAGGATTAAAAATTCACGGAGAACCAAGGTTTTAGGCAGTGAGACGTCCTGCTGTCATTTGAACTGTCAGTTTTTGAAAAAGACGCCGAAAAAATAGCGGGCGGCTTTGCTTAAAGCTGTCTAAAATTAAGACTGTGTCCGATCGCTGCAGCCGTGAGTGCACGTGAGTCGGCTGGCTGCAAGGAGGGGGAGGGGTGCGCTGAGCACAGAGTGGGAAAAACACAAACTAAACTGTGGCGCTGGCTTTATTTCTCTCTGAACTGTTCTGACGGTACGTCCTGTTTATATGGAGTTAAAATTGTCTCAATATTTGTAAATGCACGCAGGGTGATGTACAAATAATCATTGATTTGCAAATGTGTTCAGATATCCACAAATGCAAATTTCATATTTGTAACTTGTAAATTGGTATTTGCAAATAATTTTGTATTTGCAAATATAAAACTCATTTGTAAAAAAAAAAGTTACATTTGTAAAACTGGAAATTGTATTTGTGAATTGAGTTTCAGCATTTGTGGATCGCTTTCCTTTGCGACGTCATTTTGAGACATTCTTTTCGCGAACACAGATCCACAAACAAATGCCGACAGATTCACAAATGCACACTGGCACTAGATGGCAGTGTGGTTCCATTCATTGATGTGGCAAGCTGAATCCGCGGATTTCATCATGGGGAAAGGGGGCCGCTGCTTCGTACTGGCGAGCCGTAGGGCCGCCATCTTGGAAGGGGCACCCGCTCCGCTCAGTGTCATCTATTTGACAGGCGCAATGACGTGTCAGTGCGTTTAATCAATCATAACTCGCTGTATACAAAACGGATTTTCACATTTTTTTTGTTTGTTTCAAACGTTATGCATGTAGCCATGAGGCAGGGCACATGGTTCAATGTATGTAATTTTAATATTTATAGTGGGTTAAAAGTAATATATTCTGATATACCTATAGGGTGCATTGCCTTAATTTTTTGCATTTCAGAATATTGAAGTAAATTGTGATATGAATTCAATTGACTATATATACACTCAACATTTTTGTAATCCTTACTTTGTTTTCTACTCAAATAAAAAAAGAAAATGTAGACCTCACACTCCAGAATAAAATACTTAGACCATTTATAGTAAGAGTGCCAACATTTCTCAGACAACCCATTCGGCTTTTCCTAAAGTGGGACATCTATTTAGTATTATAGACAAATCATTCAAACTCGCATGCAATGAAGATAGAGAGACAGATATATATATATATATATATATATATATATATATATATATATATATATATATATATATATATATATATATATATATATATATATATATATATATATATATATATATATATATATAATGGTTTCATACATTTCATAATGCAAAATCTTGGACACATCATCAGTGATAGTACCTGGGGTCATGGGGGGTTTCGGCTGGGTAGGACATCATAAACTGACTGGATTAAGAATTTAATGCGGTAGGGTTCTGCCTTCCACAACCCCGGCCACGAGATCTTCCTCTCTATAGCTCCCTCCCATCTGGTCCATGCGCCCTGTTGTCTCAATCCCACCATCTGGCTTGCACGCTGCTCCTCAACCCCAACTCTCACTTCGCGTTGAACCAGGTCCTGCCTTACCTTGCCCTCAGTTTTGTTATAGTGGATTGTTGGGATAGTACCCAGGCCCGCCCGGCCGATTGCCACAGAACCCACAAGCTCCTTGTGACGCAGCTGTGCTTCTGCCTGGTCCACAGCTTCCTGTGCCTTCCACTTTCTGCCAGTCCTCACCTCAATACCTGCTTGGGATACTTTCATGTCCTTAGAATCCCTATATTAGAGCACCTCTCTTGCTCTGATAACCCTAAACTCCTCAGTAAGGTTTTTGATAGGGAGCGTCAGCTTGGTCTTATTGCCGTAAAGGGCAATGCTGCTCAGGCTTCGAGGTAAGCCCATCCAACGACGCAGACGGCTGCTGATCCTCCTCTCAAATCCTTCCACCGTAGAGATGGGAAACTCATACACGAGCAGTGGCCACAGTATTCTAGGCAGGATGCCATGCTGGTATAACCACACCTTGAAATATATATATATATATATATATATATATATATATATATATATATATATATATATATATATATATATATATATATATATATATATATATATATATATATATATATATATATATCTCACATTTTTAACACTAAAGCCCACACCTACTCTTTGGTGGTGAACCGGGAAGCTGAAGATGGATGGAATAACACCATCCCGCAGTCAGACAATCTGACCTGTCCTGTCGAAATCATCATTCTTAAAGTGTTCACTGCACAACACAGAAGAATAATTTGCAGTGAATCCTTCTCTCCTTACTGCTACTTCCCATTTCTTCCGGACATCTTTGTCTTTGGGAAACCTTCAAAACAAAAATGGCCAATTTTGGAGAGCCTACAAAAAAACTGTAGAAATGTTTACTTATTTACTTCCTCCTACTTTCTTCAACAAAACTCCTATTTTAATGCATATCTACAGATAATGAACCAAAGCTGCTGAAAATTGTGAGTAAACTTGTTTTGCAAACTATTCTACAATCAGATATTCTGTTTTCAGGATTTTTAAGGATGTAAGTGGCTGGGTTTGAGACACGAGAGGTAGCATATACTGTTTCAGAGTGAAATAATTAGCTACATGTGAATAATGCAGTCTCTGCCACCTGTGTAAAATTAGCTGATCATTGTTATACCAGTAATATTTATTTTATTTCGACAGGAGCATTATTTTGTCAGTTGTAATATAGCTGTTATGTCTGTTAGCCTCCGGCACTAAACTATAGTTACTTACTGTACAATGTTGTACAGTAAGTAATATTCTAGTCACAAAAGACAATAATAATGTTCAATCTTACTTGTGAAAAGTAATCCCCCCATCCCTGCTGCCAATAGTCCGCCTATGTGAACAAAAATAGGCCGCACAGTGGGCAGGCATCTTCTGTGACTTTGTGGACTTGTTTTGTTTACAATAGGACTAATTGGTAGGACGCCCCTTCCAAGATGGCGGCCGCATTTCTTACGCCACAGCGACCAATGCGGGGTCTATTCATATATATGCCTGTGCTAACACCCCCGCCACTGCCATCTAGTGGATAGCCAGTGTGCATTTGTGAATCCGTCGGCATTTGTTTGTGGATCTGTTCGCGAAAAGAATGTCTCAAAATGACGTCGCAGAGGAAAGCGATCCACAAATGCTGAAACTCAATTCACATACAATTTCCAGTTTTACAAATGTAATATTTTTTTTTTTTTTACAAATTAAGTTTTATATTTGCAAATACATTATTTGCAAAGACCAATTTACAAATGTTATTTATTTATTTTTAACAAATTAAGTTTTATATTTGCAAATACAACATTATTTGCAAAGACCAATTTACAAGTTACAAATATGAAATTTGCATTCGTGGATATCTGAACACATTTGCAAATCAATGAGTATTTGTAGATCACCCTGCGTGCATTTACAAATGAGACAATTATATCTCCATATGTTTACACTGTGTGCACGTATTGGTGACAGTTATACTGAAATTGAGATGAAATAAATTTGTCAAAATTCCTTAAAATGAGAATATGAGTGAACAGAATAAAAATCACACACGTGTGATTTATTAAAAAAAAAAAAAACCTGATGTGGAGAAACTCTGCAGTGATGTTCAGAAGCAGAAATCGCATAAAGCAGCTGAGAACTCTGAACTTTAACAGGCTTTTCCACATATTTATTTTAGATGGCTTAATGTAGTTGTTTTATGTTCAAGCACCAAACGTGATTGAGGAGGAGAAAAGAGGAAATGAACTCTATTCTGAATAAAATTACAAGCTGCTGATTTTTATTTTTCAAAATTATTAGGCTGCAGTTCTGAGTTTAATTTATTTCAAAGTAAGTTACCACTTATTATTTTCAAATATCATGAGTCAGATCAGTCTGCATTGTTCAGTTTTTCATGCACGTTTGTGCATTTTTTTTTTTTTTCTTTCTTCATAAGAGTTTGGTTTTTGTGTTTGTTCTACTACAAAGTTTGGGGGAAAAAAAAAACAATGTTCACACTTTTTCTCATAGCAGTTCTTTAATTTCAGAAATGGAACAGAAACGACCACAAAAAAAAGTAGGGACTGTGTGTAAAATGAAGATAAAATAAAAATGTTATATTCCCAGTTTCTTTAGCTCCTTGTCCATCAGGAAAACAAACCCTGCATGTTTAGCTAAACACCGCCCCCGCTAGTGGGCGGCCTTCACAGCGTGCAGCGGTACAAAACGTATGGAACCAAATTGCATGCTAAATGCAACGCAACACAAATGGGACAAATAATCCATGTCACGTGACATACAGAGCACCAATCAAATGATAAGGATCCACTCAGCTGTTATATAAAAAGTCTTAGTCTTACCTGTCTGTTTCTGTCGGATTGATAATCACAGCCTGATGAAAAATTATCCACATAAAGCGTCCTGGTTTTAGAAAACGACATCTGAAAATACTTTAGTTCCTTGTCGTGGCTGAAGAAACTTAGTGTTTTAAAAGAAGTCTCTCTGTGTTTTGTCTGCTCCCAGTGCGTTTCTCAGCCTGAATCGGAGAACGCCGGCACCACAACTTCAAAAGACTCATTTTAAAAGTTGAGTCACCGCGTGTCATTCATTCACATCAGCGTTTACCAGACATTAATCGACTCTTCAGCATTCTGTACAGAATGGAAAATATCCCATAATCCACCAAGACAAAATAAAATATGTTGAATTCCTCTGTTTGGTCTCTGTGTGGAGGAGAGAGGCCGCGCGAAAGCATACACACGCTCGATGACGTGCTTGTCAACATCTACGTGCTCCACCTCCCAAACAAAAGGGTTTTACTGGCAGTGGAAACACCAACCAAGCTGGACTTAACAGTTCCGACCCCGTACCTTACCATGCCATAATGACTCGGAGTGCTCGGTGGAAACAGGGCTGTCAGCATTCACTGGCTAAATCATCACAGTGTGACAGCTGCATAACCAACGTATCCAGAGTATTCGCCAAATTTTTCATAAATCGGCCTCAACTGGCTAAAATGTCAAGGTGTGACGGGTCTCTAAGCAACCATCCAGGTAAACCACTTGCTCACTTCCACCCCCTGAGTACAGTAATGTATCTGTGACAGGCAGACATCCTTTGGCCTCTTCTAATTACTCATTATACAAATAATTCATGTTTGAGTGCAATGGTAAAAATATTTCATGAACTGAAGAATGGAATGTTAAACGAGGCGGAGCTGACTGTTCAAGCCACACAGCTTTCCTGTTGAAATCGCAAACAGAGCCAGCTGCTGTAGCCACCTGCCCCAACTTTTTCCCAGTCACGCTCTACTAAAACTTGCTTGGGTTTCTCTTAGATACATGTAGAAATAAATCCTAGTTGCCATGTGCTGCCAAGCAAAACTGTCCGCTGTGTGAAAGTGACTAATAGTCTGCCTGCTTGGCGGGGGGGGGTCACCTCCTGTTGCTGACACAATGCATTCTGGGTTGTTTGTCCTTTTCACCCCCCCGCGGATGAAGAATTGCTGCACTGAGGCACCTCAGTCGCACTCAGAAGTGCAGCATGTAGCTGTAGTGTTGTAGGTGATGTTCCCTCATCATGCAAATAGTACACCTTGTCTGAACTTCTGTTACTGACCACTCATTTGACACAGTCATTCTCATAGACTGCATATAAATACTGGACAAACCCTGAGTGACATCACCCATAGGTTTTCTGAGGAAGTCCAGAGCCATATTGAAGACAAAAAATTTTCTCTAGGTGTCTTCATATTGGCAGAAGTGGAGCATGGACAAGGCCATGTATGACTTGGGCAGGACAAATGAAGCCTGAACAGGCCTCTTTCTTTGAGTCCAAACCAGCTAAGCTAATAATCTCTGTTTGCATGTTTATTAAATCATATTGTTGGGGACTGCATGGTGGTTCTCTTAGTGGTTTACTTTGGCTAATTTCCTCAGTGAGTGGAGATTAACTGCTGTTAGCATCCAAAATTAACTTGCACAATTTTATTAAGCAGAAATACTACCACACAAACGCTTACATGATCCGTTGGGATATTTCAGCGCACAACAAATCATTTAATCATAGATATGTGTAAAAAATGTTCAAAACACAGACTATCCTCCACAACAGCTGCCAGCTGCAGCCAGCGACCTCTGTGTGAGCGATGTTGAGCCAAGTCTCGGCGACAACGCACTGCTGTCAGTCAAAGCGATCACGCCCCTAATTATGCTTAACTGTGGCTTAAAGTTTCTTCAACTTATTTTAACATGGGCTTCAATGGGAGCCTGCTGCTTTCTGGGGCCCAACCTCAAGCAGCCAGTCAAGGATCCGCAACTTTTTGTACTTCCAGGTGTGTTTCATTTGGGGAATAAACTATATGAATTCATGCAGCTGGACCAGACAGAAAGAATCCTGAAGAGCTGTGGATGTCTGAATAGTCCACAGATTTTGCTAAGTGCGTGGCTCTCTCTCTGCCTCTTTAGTTTTTGATTTAGCTTCCTCCTCAAATCTTTATCATCTTTGTCTAATCTCAGCCAGCTTTATTATTGTGTGACTGTGTACCAAGTTTGTCTGTGTGTATGTGTTGTCTGAGGGATTTGTTGTGTTGTATGTGACTTAGGTAGACCTTTGCCCCTGCGGTAGCTGAAAGGTAACTGATTTACTGCGTCCAAGACGATTATTGAAAATGAATACACAGACAAATACGCTCTCGGGCAACCAAATATCAGCCTGATGTTTGGTGTTAATACTGGTGCCACTTAGCTAAAATTTCCATAAAAATTGTTCATTTTGTGAGAAAAGCATGGAATTTGGCACACATATTCTAAATTAACTGTTTATTTTCAGATATGGAACCATCCTGGAGCTGAACTGAGCTACAGGGGTCAATAAAGAATTACACGAGGGTCAAAAATTTAAAAATGCTCCAATCATGTTGAAAACTATACCACATTTTTTTTTTTTGTCTGATCATAATGATTCCAAAAAGGTGTAGTTTGGACTATCTATGACTGAATTCCATGGAGTTAAGGGGTAAAAACAGCAAAAATGGTGACAGGTCAGTTTCAGTTTGTAAAGGGATCAAAAGGTATAGTTGCTCCAATTTTGGTTTAAAAAAAAAAAAAAAAAAGATGCAAATTTTTGGTTGAGTTAATAGCATTTTAAAAAGTAATAGTTTGCATCATCTGTCATGCTTAGTTATGTTACGGGGTAACGTGTCATACATCATAGAATCCAATGGGCGCCGACCTTGTTTGACCTTTTACTTTGGAGACCAAGCATTCAGCACAGTCGAAAAAATTCCATTTGTTAATCCTTTTATTTCAACCAATAATTTGCATCACGTTTTACCAAAATTGGAGCAACTTTAAAACTTTTGACCTCTGTACAAACTGAAACTGATCTTTGTCACCATTTTTGCTGTTTATACCCCATAACTCCATGGAATTCAGTCATAGATAGTCCAAACTATACCTTTTTGGAATCATTATGATCAGACAAAAAATGTGGTATACTTTTCAACATGATTGGAGCACTTTTAAATTTTTGACCGTTGTGTAATTCTTTGACCCCTTGTAGCTCATTAGAGTTCAGCTCCATGATGGCTCCATATCTAAAAATAAACATTAGTTAATTTAGAATATGTGTGTCAAATTCCATGCTTTTAGCACAAAGTGAACTGATTTGCTATGCCGCCCCACTAGAATAGAATTTAAAATTCTTCTTCTTACTTATAAGGTTTTGAATAATCAGGTCCCATCTTATCTTAGGGACCTCGTAGTACCATATCACCCCAATAGAGCGCTTCGCTCTCAGACTGCAGGCTTACTTGTAGTTCCTAGGGTTTGTAAGAGTAGAATGGGATGCAGAGCCTTCAGCTTTCAGGCTCCTCTCCTGTGGAACCAGCTCCCAATTCAGATCAGGGAGACAGACACCCTCTCTACTTTTAAGATTAGGCTTAAAACTTTCCTTTTTGCTAAAGCTTATAGTTAGGGCTGGATCAGGTGACCCTGAACCATCCCTTAGTTATGCTGCTATAGACGTAGACTGCTGGGGGGTTCCCATGATGCACTGTTTCTTTCTCTTTTTGCTCTGTATGCACCACTCTGCATTTAATCATTAGTGATTGATCTCTGCTCCCCTCCACAGCATGTCTTTTTCCTGGTTCTCTCCCTCAGCCCCAACCAGTCCCAGCAGAAGACTGCCCCTCCCTGAGCCTGGTTCTGCTGGAGGTTTCTTCCTGTTAAAAGGGAGTTTTTCCTTCCCACTGTAGCCAAGTGCTTGCTCACAGGGGGTCGTTTTGACCGTTGGGGTTTTACATAATTATTGTATGGCCTTGCCTTACAATATAAAGCGCCTTGGGGCAACTGTTTGTTGTGATTTGGCTTTATATAAAAAAATTGATTGATATAGAGACTTAAGCTTGTAAATAGAGAGTCAAGTCTGGGAGCATGCTCTGGTGCTGCGCTTTGCCACATCCACGATACCACAGAACCGGATTTGGTCCTAGATCGCAACCACCCAGGCAGACAAGCTGTCTATTCCCACATCTCTAAAATAGCCATCTATCTGCCGCAGGCAGGTGAAACGTGGGTGTCCCCTTGGCCTCCATAAATACAGACAGAACAAAATCCCACACAGAGAAGGTTGCATAGAACAGTGATTCTCAACCGGGGTGCCGTGATCGATCGTCAGGGGTGCCGTGGGTATTTTTCATATTCGCGATTATTTTTCATATTCGCGATTACCGTGAATTATTTATTTTATCCACAAAGCATAAAACGATTCAGAATCTGACGTCATTGTTCTGCAGCCTCGCTCTCGTCTTAAGGCGGGACAATAACAAGGAGGCTGACGGCCGATTAAAACAGTACCGTCTCCTTCAAAAGCCGTCTAAAATGCGGAGCTGTCGGTGTGTGTGTCTGTGCCTGTGTGTGCACGCGCGCGGAGTTAACAGGCTGCAGACTGCGAGGGAGGGGGTGGGTGAGGGAGATTCCTGAATGCAGGCGCGACACGTTCAGTGCGCAGCGAGCGCGGAGCAGAGGATTTTAAATGGAGTGAACATGTTAACAAAACGAAAACGTGAAGCTTTTACTTCTCTCTGAACTTTCTCTAAAGGTGTGATTCTGCCGTTACCTTCCTGTTCACACCATGTGCGCGTCGTATGCTGAATTTATGAGATCATGAGATGAAATAAACGGTCAAATATCTTTAAAAACATATTTAAAAAATGAGAATATATGAATGAACTGAGATACACACAAAAAAAAAATGTTCAGACGCACAGATCACAAAAAGCAGGTGAGAACTCTGAACTTTAACAGCTGTTATTTTCCAAAGGTATTTATTTGTTCAGTCTTGAGCTTAATGTAGTGTTTAAGCACAAAACGTGACTGATGAGGAGAAACAATTTCAGAAATGCAACAAACAACCACAAATCGGAAAAAGTTGGGACTGTATGTAAAATGAAGATAAAAATAAAAATGTTGCACCATTCCCGGTTTCTCCACTCACAGAAGCCAAACGTTCTTCCAGAGTTGTGTAATTATACTACAATAGTAGAATATAAAGAAGGGGAAAAAAAGAAAAAAAAATAGACAATATATTCGTCAATCGCAATTATTTGTCTGACAATTAATTGTCTCCAGAAATTTCTAATCGTGACAGCCCTACTTGAGATCAGAGCGCAAAATGCTTGAGGATTTTCGAAATGCGATGTTTTCTGTATCGATTTTCTATTGCGATAATTGGGTTTTGCGCAAAACCAGAGGTAATAGCATTATATTATTATTTTAGTTGGTGGTGTGCCGCAGGATTTTGTAAATATAAAAAGGGTGCCGCGACTCAAAAAAGGTTGAAAAACACTGGCATAGAAGACTTCATAAACTTCATAGAAAATGATATATCATTTTCTAATTGTAAATTTTCTGTTGTTTGTGTTTCTCCACTTTTTTTTTTTTTTTTTAAGTTTCATGTGCGGTGGTGTAAGTGCTTGTTCGCTTGCTTCCAAAACAAAAGCATGTAGTGCAGATTAAGAAAAGAATCTGGCATCAAACTTGTGACAAAACATGCGAATGCGTATCGGCTCAGCTGTGAGGACCCCAGGAATTAAAAAGAGATGCGAGAATAAAATAAGTGGGTGTGTGCACTCTTTTACAGATTAACTCCAGGTACCCTTTTATAGATGGTCACATGGTTAGAGTTACTAACTTTCCAAACCAAAGCTGGTTTGGGGCATGAAATGTGCATTCTAAAGGATTACTCAGATTTTTGTTTTACTGTTGCTGATTTTTAAAAAGTCAGTAATTAAAAAAAACAAATATGCTTAAAAAAAGAGAGAGCCTACACAGAAACGTAAAAGCTTTATTAATCACAGTTGGCAATTCTCACGAGTTTCTATAAGTACACTGTATGTTTCAGAGACACTGTTGACAGTTTATTGCTCCATGAAAATTACAGTAACACTGACTGAAGTGGATACTTCTCTGCCAAGTGTGGTATGAAGGGAAGAACAGTCTGCTGAGGATGTTTGAGCACTAATGTCCTTACTTTTGTAACATTATTTCCACACAGTTATCCTTCTTGGAGTTAATGAACATCTGTAGACTCAAAACGTTAGTGTTGTCCATCACTGTACCCATGTGGGGAAACAAAACAAAAACTTGTCCACAACCCATTATATGAAAGCTTAAGGCCATATAGTTGGGGTTGTACAGTTATTTTTTAATTTTTATTTATTTTTTTTTGTCTCCTTTTTTGCCATAAGAGTCACATTGTGGTCAGATAACTGCTGATGTTGTTAAAACCACATGGGAAAGGAAATGATGCTTTGCAGTGATATCTGTCTGCACAAATGTATTTGTATGCTGACGGCTCATAATGTCCTCTACAAAAACAGAAACAGCAATGGCACGTGTACTCGTACTTGAGGTGGACGGTATCAACAGGGTACATAGCCATAGTCAGGATAAATTTGCTTTATGATATAGATTTTATTTATACTGTGCCATCACTGCACAAACAAATCTGGAAAAATATGAGATCTCCCTGTTGACCTTCTAGACTCACCTGAGAGCTGCATTACAAACATTTGTAGCTTTTATTTATATTTTTGTTTCCTGTGTGTCTATTCTTTGCATGAACAATGATAATGTTTGGTGAGTGAGAGGAAAAAGGCAGCTCAGTGTTTCCTGCAGAATTCTTTTTTCCAGGCCTGGTGATAGCTACTCACCGAGGCAGAGGTTCAAATCGCAAGGTGCGTTGTGTGGGAAAAATGTGAGGCACTCAGTAGCACAAAAGTGAAAGTTATGTGCTCATTATTTAGGAAATCCTAATATAGTTCTGGAGCATGTACGTCATTGGTTTAAAAAAAAAATCCCTTGTTCAGAGAAATACAGTGGGGAAAATAAGTATTTGACTCCGTCAGTTTTGCAGGTTTTCCCACCAACAAAGAATGGAGAGGTCTGTAATTTTTATCGTAGGTACACTTCAACTGTAAGAGACAGAATCTAAAAAAAAAAAAAAAAAAATCCAGAAAATCACATTGTATAATTTTTAAATAATTAATTTGCATTTTATTACATAAGTATTTGATCCCCTACCAACCAGCAAGAATTCTGGCTCTCACAGACCTGTTAATTTTTCTTTAAGAAGTCCTTTTTGTGCAATGTTTACCTGTATTAATTGCACCTGTTTGAACTTTTTACCTGTATAAAAGACACCTGTTCACACAATCAATCACACGCCAACCTGTCCACAATAGCCAAGACCAAAGAGCTGTCTAAGGACACCAGGGATAAAACTGTAGACCTGCACAAGGCTGGGATGGACTACAGAACAACAGGCAAGCAGCTTGGTAGAAGACAACAACTGTTATGATTATTTATTAGAAAATGGAAGAAACACAAGATGACTGTCAATCTCCCTCGGTCTGGGATTCCATGCAAGATCTCACTTTGTAGGGTAAGGGTGATTCTGAGAAAGCTCAGAACTACACACGAGGACCTGGTCAATGACCTGAAGAGAGCCAGGACCACAGTCACAAAGATTGTTAGTATCACACGATGCCATCATGGTTTAAAATCCTGCAGGGCAGCAAGGTCCCCCTGCTCAAGCCAGCACATGTCCAGGCCCGTCTGAAGTTCACCAGTGACCATCTGGATGATCCAGAGGAGGCATGGGAGAAGGTCATGTGGTCAGATGAGACCAAAATAGAGCTTTTTGGAATCTACTCCACTTAACCATGTTTAGAGGATGAGAACAACCCCAAGAAAACTATCCCAACTGTCAAGCAGGGGGTGGAAACATCATACTCTGGGGGTGCTCTTCTGCATAAGGGACAGGACGACTGCACTGTATTGAAGGGAGGATGGATGGGGTCATGTATTGCGAGATTTTGTCAAACAACCTCCTTCCCTCAGTAAGAGCATTGAAGATGGGTCATGGCTGGGTCTTCCAGCATGACAGTGACCCCAAACACACAGCCAGGGCAACTAAGGAAGGGCTCCGTAAGAAGCATTTCAAGGTCCTGGAGTGGCTGAGCCAGTCTCCAGACCTGAATTCTATAGAAAATCTTTGGAGGGAGCTGAAACTCCAAAACTGAAAGATCTAGAGAAGATCTGTATGGAGGAGTGGACCAAAATCCCTGTTACAGTGTGTGAAAACTTGGTCAAGAACTACAGGAAATGTCTGACCACTGTAATGGCAGATTAATGTTTCAGTACCAATTGTTAAGCTATGTTTTTCTAGGGGGTGAAATACTTATTTTATGCAATAATATGCAAATTAATCATTTAAAATTCATACAATGTGATTTACTGTTTTTTTGTTTTTTTTTTAAGATTCTGTCTCTCAGTTGAAGTGTACTTACAATAAAAATTGCAGAAATCTCCATTCTTTGTAGGTGGGAAAACCTCCAAAACTGACAGGGGGTTAAATACTTATTTTCCCCACTGTACATTTGAATTGCTTTTACCAGTGAGTGACGATATAACACAGAAAACTCACAGGAGCATCTTAAAAATATACCCAAAGTCTACAATCACTCAGTTTCAGCATCATCAACCTCTGCCAACTGTAGGGTTCCAAACAATATATTTGGGTACAATAAAAATTTAATGTCAGATCCCCCCTTAAGTCATCACTGGCAGATCTCAGGGTACTTGTGCACCTAGTATTTTCTTGAAAGTTTAACTCCACACCCTGTATAAAGCAGGGTCGCAGCATGGGAATGCGTACAGATTCTGGCCACCATAGAGTAGAAAGTGAAGTAGCTTGAAATATGTAATGTAATATATTATTTTAAAGGTTACTGTCTGGAGTATTAACCTTTTGCGGTTTCAGAGCTTAATACCTGCTCAATGTGGAGACAAAAAAAAAAAATGCATTTTTGAAGATTCTTGGACCATACTTTGACTAGTCTACTTCCTTAAAACCAATACTCTTCCAACAGTATGTCCGTATTTCTGATTCAATACGAGATACACAAAAACGTGACATACAGCAACTAAGAGATTGGTTGGAACTGCTTGCAGTGTTCAAACCAAGATGTATTCTGAGTACCAAACAGTAGTACACTCTAACTCATGGCATAGTTCCAAGCTGGTTCTGTAACAACTGGAATGCTGTAGAGCGTGACGTACACAAACCGTGATGTATCATTAATGGACCTGATTCAAATTCATTCAAAGCAATAGATGACTAAATAGTAACTACATCTTGACTATACCTTAACTTGTGACCTTCCATAAATGGCTGCCCTGCATCACTGGTATATCATCTCTGAGGTGCAAATTTTGTGACATACTCTGTAACAGGAAACAATGAGTGAGTGAGTGTACATGTTCCCATGCATCATTTAAAAACAAATAGAGGCTGGGCCACAACTTAGAAACCCTAAAACACTGGAGCAAGAGACAACGCATGCTGTGGTCAAGTCACCGTCTTCATCTAAAACACACCACTTAATCGGAAAAGTAAAATATTATTTTGTGATTGTTTCAGAGTTTGCATTATAAAACACAAATGGCATTGTACTGAAATACACGCTTCTTCCTTCTGTTTCTGTGGCTGCGAGAGCGTGTTTGTGTAGCTGCCCAGTATGGAGGCTATGGGCCAAAAGTGGCCCACATTGGCAGTTGAGAAGCTCGCTGTAATTACTGTGTTGATGAGTCATGTTCCTCCTTCAAAGGAAAGAATTTAGGCACATCTTTTATTGGTGAGATTAAAAAAAACTGATCCATAAAGTCCATCCAAAGAGCCTTTATTTTCACACAATGCAGACTTATTTCTGCAACATGAAATGAATAGCTTTTGTGAGAGGTTCATTTTACAGTTTTGCACAATAAATGTATTGTATGAAATATATCTTGGTAATACAGCTAAGAGCACAGTGCTTTATGCTTTCAGAAAATTTTTGTTGTTGTAACTGTACATGCTTCAAGGTTAAGTCAAGGTAGTTTTTGATCATTTCTGTCATTCCTGGACTCTCCATTCTCATGCACAGTTATGTCCAACTCCTTTGTTGGGGGAGGTCAGTGAATGGTGACAGGTCAAAATAAGCACTGCTGATTGACACTACAGCGTGGCAGATGGCTTGTCACAGTTTCATAACGTATTGACTACCATAGTTGCATGTTGTAGCTCATTGAGGTCACTGCAGGACAGTAATGTTGACCTTCTAAACTGTACAACATACTACCACATAGTTGTATCAACATCTTAAACAATTGCAATAAGAAATTATTATGAAATAGAAAAAATTGCAGCTTGATTACTGTGTCAGGACTGTACTACACTGTGCCAGCTATGTTGCTTTATTGTGTCTGACTTCTTTAAATCTCTACAAGAATTTCATTGACTATAACATCATCCCACCCTTGAGGGTGCAGAAACATTCATTAGGAATAAGGTGATGGTAATCCCACAGTGCCTGCCCCACATGACCTGTTTAGTGATAGAGGGTATGTACAGCAGATCAGCTCTAATCATGTTTGGATGCCCTCCAAGCTGAGGGGGATAAGGAGAGTGTGAGTGAGAGATTTGTTTAGTTTGTTGCCTATGAATCCCCCAGTCATTTTAGGATTCTCTATTCTATGCATTATTTTGCAAGAGGATGGGTGGAGGAGGGGAAGGGTGTGTGTGTGTGAGATCATCTGGTGAGAGGGAGAGAAAGACTGTTAACAGTTTAACGTTAAGCTCAAAAGACATTTTTCTTTGTGCCATCCTTCCTGGAAAGGTTAGAATGTAGTATTTTAGTCACTGAAGATACTACTGGCATGTAGGCATGAGAACAATTCCACAAAATAAGGCGAAGTTGATTGCAGTGGTCCCCTGATTTGGCCTTGAACAAGGGAAAAGGTTAGTGCATGTCTCTGCATGCTTGCATCCCTGCATGCCTGCCTGTCTGTGTCAGCGTTACAGCTCGTGGCTTAATCTTAAAATTCCCAAAGGTAGACATGTAAAAGGGTAACTGACATCTACACTGCAGAAGCAAAAGTATGTAAAACACTAACTATCAAATTATATATGCACGATTCATGTCTGATTTTAACAAATTAGAGAAAACTAGTCAGTGTCTGGTGTGATCACCATTTGCCTCACCCAGTGCAACATATCTTCTTCACATTAAGTTGATCAGCAGTCTGGTGTGCAGTTGGGAGGCCAGTTGCATGAAAATTCATTAAGGTATATCTTATATATTATATTACAGTTCTAAGGTGGAACTATGCCAGTATACAAAGGTATACCTAAAAAGGAAGAGTAAAATAGGAGAGTAGAAAAGAGTAGAGTAGAGCCACTAAGGTGCCTGGTCTTGAGAACCAGAGATGGTAGGTTAAAAAGCTTTTTTTTTTTTTATCCCATGGGAACTCCCCCTACCCACCCACGCATGTACTGCCAAATTCTCTGAAAGGCCTTTGGAGATGGGTTATGGTAGAGAAATGAACATTCAGTTCACGGGCAACAGCTCTGGTGGACATCCCTGCAGTCAGCATGCCAATTGCACGCTCCCTCAAAACTTGCAACATCTGCAGCATTGTGCTGTGTGATTTAAAACTGAACATTTCAGGATGGCCTTTTATTGTGGCCAGCCTAAGGCAACAGTCATGCTGTCTAATCAGCATCTTGATATGCCACACCTGTGAGGTGGGATGGATTATCTTGGTGAAGAAGTGCTCACTAACACAGATTTGTGAACACTGTTTGAGAGAAATAGGTCTTTTGTGTATATAGAAAATGTTTTAGATCTTTGAGTTCAGCTGATGAAAAATAGGAGCAAAAACAAGTGTTGCCTTTCTATTTTTGTTCAGTGTACTTAGCCTGCTTCTCTGTGTGGTATGACTGGTAGGACAGCACTGATGGAATCATCCAGGTGCAGTTGGTTACAGTTTGTCAGTTTCACACACTGTCCAGCCATTTAGTGTCTCTAACACCTCCCCCCCCCCCCCCGCCGAAGGTCATTTGTCTTTCTTACCATCAACATAAATAAGATTTATGAACTTGAAATAAAATAAAATTCTCCCTTACATCATTTTGAGATTTTCTCTGACAGTCATTTTTGTTTTGTGCTCTTGTCCATCAGATGCAGTGTCCCAGCATCTGTCGAGATGACCCCAAGAAGAATCAGAGGCACAGGAAATAAAATATTCCAGGCAACAGCAGGTAAATTGTGTGTGTGCGTGAGAGAGAGAGAGCTGTATCTAGCAATTATCTTGACCTACTTTACTTGTGATATTGCTTTGTGTACATGAGAGTTGGAATGGAAATCTGACTTGGCGAGAATCTGGGGGAGTCTGTCATTCTGAGAAGTGAGTAATTGTAGAAGTTAGCCAACAGGCTTCAGTTTCATTTCAGAGCAATTTTATGGATCCCCTCCTCACTGTGGGTCTTATCACAGCATTTCTCTTCTGTTCTCTACTTATTATATGAAATGCTTCATGGGTTATTTGGGCGGTTGTGCAACAAATCAGGTGTTACTATAGGAGACTCTTTTTGCACTGCTTTTTGCCATGGATTCTCCACCTCAGCTGTCCAAAGCAGCCCCGGCAATCTGTGTATCCCAAGCAGGAAAACTCTTATTGATACCACGTATTAACTTTATCTCTGCTTGATGGTTGTTTTTTGCTCTCTCTCCCCCCCCAACATAAATTTGGACACGGAGTTGCTTGTTATCAAGCCTGCACCGGTGTTGCCGACCAAGTGGTCCGTGGGATGACAGCAGCACTCCTGAGATGGACTCTCTTAACCCAAAGGGAATAATGTGATTCCCTTTGATCCCATCAGATGACAAGATAAAACCTTTTAAATCATTCTAAAGTCAGTTTTAAGTAGAAACGAGGCAGTTTTAAGCAAAAACAAGGCGATAATTGCCTCATTTCCCTACCGACGCACCGAAATGACGTAGGTGCAGCTGCATGTCAGACGTCTGCCGTGCAGCTGCTACTCTCTGATCGGTCCGTCAGCTTCTTATTACAAAAAATTATTATTTTTATTACAAAATAAGGATAAATTTATGTGGAAATGATTGTTGTACAAAAGCTTCAGATATCTGTCGCTGAGATAGGTGATGACTGCAGGGCAGTTTTAAGCAGAAACGAGGCCATAATCGGTGGATTGCAGCTAGCGCTTAGAAATGACTATGCTGCCACTCCGAAATGATGCCTGCGCACTGAAGGCAGGGCAGACCGATTTTTAGGGGGGACAGATCGGTCGTCGACATCGACCGGGTCACTCTGAATCAAGTAGCATATACCTTCCCCCAGGAGATTGCTCGGCTCCCCGCCTCAGGAGGTTCATGTACATATAAAGCTTTAGACGCCACCCTTATTTTTGTGCTCTCCAGTTGACACTCAAAGTAAAGGAAATATTCATCAGTACAAAATACAATCTCCAGAGAAATCTTTGATATGAACAAATATAATTTTTGACCTTATAACAGGGACAAATGTATGACACTTGTTATATGACAGTGTGGGGGGCATATAGTGTCACAATGGTGGCTTCATGTCATGATGTTGGGCAGTCATTATGTGAGGGACCATTCCATTGTCCAGTTGCCAAACCCAAGCACAAACACTCCACACATGTACTACTGCACGTGTGTCTCTTATGCTGCGTTCACACCGGGCGCGACGTGAGCGACAGCAGCGACAGGTTGCCATGTAATCCCTATGGAACGACACGTTTTGGCGCCAAGTCACGCAGCGCGACGCGAATGAAGCGACGCGAATGAAGCGATTTTGAGCGATTGCCCCATTTGTGGCGCGATATTGCGTTGCATCATGTCGCGTTGTCCTCCTCCCCAAGTTGAAAAATCTGAACTTTTTCGTTTCGTCGCACCGCGATGACCAATCAGGGACTGGATATGTAGTGACGTGGAGATGTCTGGAGTTTGACTGAAGATGTGAACATGTCCTGTATCTGGTAGCAGTCTGTGAGCAGGACTTATGTCTCTTTTGTCCTTTATTTCACAATTATGACAGAGTTTTTGGAGCAAGCAGCAGCCCCGCAGCAGGGGGAGCGGAGTTTCTTTTTTTTTTTTTTTTATTGTTTACATGTGCGTGCGTGAACGGGACAGGAGGTCCTCAAATTGGGTCCCGCAGAGGTGGAAGGACCGCTGAAAGCAGCCGTCATCCAGACGCAGCTCCTGCAGCAAATAATGATACTCCCTGAATTGGGAACGTCTCATGACGTTTGTCAGCTTTCCACAACAACTCGCTCCATGTGATCAAGGTTAATTATGTTAACTTGACTGACAACCGGAGCCGGCGAGCGGAATGGGAGCTCCTCCTATTTGATGACGCACCGGGGCGAATTTTCACAGCAAAAGCAGAGTGACACACCGGTGGTGACACACATGGTGGTTCGTCTGTTGCCACGCGAATCCCGCGAATTTGTAGCATCTGATCGCGCCCGGTGTGAACGCAGCATTAAACTAGATACATCGATGAAGATGGTTCTGTAAAAATTGATTGTATGGGTGCTAGAAGAGCTGACTTTCATTGTCACTTTAATGGTTTGTGTGCTAACAACAAATTCAGGCAGCATAAACACCGTCATTTTCTGTTGCCTTCTTTTACTAATTATAAATTCAGGAGTATAGTTGCAGGTTTGAAATCAATCAATATGACAAGCCTGTTTTCTCATTTTACTCTGTGCTAGTAGGCTATATAATGGCCAGAAACCTAAATGATTGGTGCAGATGCCTCCCACTCGCAGTCTTTCTGTTCCTTCACACCTACTCAAATGTGAAAGAAAAAAAAAAACCTGATGTAACTGCTCATGCTGTGCTCTGTCTCCGGTGATACGATTCTTCCCACTGACATCAATGTGCTGTCATCATGGAGTTTTATTGACACTGTGAGATCATTGCATACCTTCCTCATAAAGCACCTGGTCTCTGATGGTAAATCATGTGGACAGTTGGGCAACTCCTGAAAAAGAGAAGCCAAATTATCTTTGTTGGACACTACAACCCCTGGCAAAAAATTATGGAATCACCGGCCTCGGAGGATGTTCATTCAGTTGTTTAATTTTGTAGAAAAAACGCAGATCACAGACATGACACAAAACTAAAGTCATTTCAAATGGCAACTTTCTGGCTTAAACACTATAAGAAATCAGGAAAAAAAATTGTGGCAGTCAGTAACGGTTACTTTTTTAGACCAAGCAGAGGGAAAACAATATGGAATCACTCAATTCTGAGGAATAAATTATGGAATCATGGAAAACAAAAGAATGCTCCAACACATCACTAGTATTTTGTTGCACCACCTCTGGCTTTTATAACAGCTTGCAGTCTCTGAGGCATGGACTTAATGAGTGACAAACAGTACTCTTCATCAATCTGGCTTCAACTTTCTCTGATTGCTGTTGCCAGATCAGCTTTGCAGGTTGGAGCCTTGTCATGGACCATTTTCTTCAACTTCCACCAAAGATTTTCAATTGGATTAAGATCCGGACTATTTGCAGGCCATGACATTGACCCTGTGTCTTTTTTGCAAGGAATGTTTTCACAGTTTTTGCTCTATGGCAAGTTGCATTATCATCTTGAAAAATGATTTCATCATCCCCAAACATCCTTTCAATTTATGGGATAAGAAAAGTGTCCAAAATATCAACGTAAACTTGTGCATTTATTGATTATGTAATGACAGCCATCTCCCCAGTGCCTTTACCTGACATGCAGCCCCATATCATCAATGTATGTGGAAATTTACATGTTCTCTTCAGGCAGTCATCTTTATAAATCTCATTGGAACGGCACCAAACAAAAGTTCCAGCATCATGACCTTGCCCAATGCAGATTCGAGATTCATCACTGAATATGACTTTCATCCAGTCATCCACAGTCCACAATTGCTTTTCCTTAGCCCATTGTAACCTTGTTTTTTTCTGTTTAGGTGTTAATGATGGCTTTCGTTTAGCTTTTCTGTATGTAAATCCCATTTCCTTCAGGCGGTTTCTTACAGTTCGGTCACAGACGTTGACTCCAGTTTCCTCCCATTCGTTCCTCATTTGTTTTGTTGTGCATTTTCGATTTTTGAGATGTATTGCTTTAAGTTTTCTGTCTTGACGCTTTGTCTTCCTTGGTCTACCAGTATGTTTGCCTTTAACAACCTTCCCATGTTTGTATTTGGTCCAGAGTTTAGACACAGCTGACTGTGAACAACCAACATCTTTTGCAACATAGCATGATTTACCCTCTTTTAAGAGTTTGATAATCCTCTCCTTTGCTTCATTGACATCTCTTGTGTTGGAGCCATGATTCATGTTAGTCCACTTGGTGCAACAGCTCTCCAAGGTGTGATCACTCCTTATTAGATGCAGACTAACGAGCAGATCTGATTTGATGCAGGTGTTAGTTTTGGGGATGAAAAGTTACAGGGTGATTCCATAATTTATTCCTCAGAATTGCATGAGTCCTTTTTTTTTTTTTCCCCTCTGCTTGGTCTAAAAAAGTAACCGTTACTGACTGCCACAATTATTTTTCCTGATTTCTTACAGTGTTTCTTAAAGCCAGGAAGTTGCCATTTGAAATGACTTTAGTTTTGTGTCATGTCTGTGATCTGCTTTTTTTTTTTTTTTTTTTTCTACAAAATTCAACAACTGAATGAACATCCTCCGAGGCCGGTGATTCCATAATTATTGCCAGGGGTTGTAGTAGGTATTTCCTGAGCATAACATTAAACTGCATGGGGAATGTAGGTGTTCCTCCAGCACTACATAACTAATTTTTGGGTGTTGGTGGAGATTGTTGGTCCACCCATTACAAAAACACTTTATGAAGCTCAACACCTGAAAAGATCGCTTGTTTTTGCACTTCATGGAGTAACTTTGCTGCTGCCTTCTGTCAGAAATGGTGTGCGGGGTTAATGACAGCACCCATTTTCAAACTCAAGGCAGGTCATTGGGGTGCTCATCTCAAATATGCAAGGGTTGACTGAAAAGTTCTGCCTCCTACACAATTTCAATAACAAGCAAGATACTAATATACATCAGTTGCATATTTTAAATGTCGTTTTTCACGCCGTCGGGTTCCCTTTCCACACATTTACACTAATGCTCGATGTGTTTGCTTACTCAGTGAAGAAATCTGGTGTCTTCTCTCAACATCACTGACACTAGCAGCATGCATGTCTGCATCATTAGCATACCCGTGTCCCCTCACTTGTTCTTTCAGGTTGGGGAAAAAGGAAACAAGTCAAAGTGAGAGATCTGAATTGGATGACAAGTGTAGTAAGATTTGAGCCAGTGCATCCTGTGTTTGACTTGTGTGGACGGGTATTGTCTTTCTGAAGAATTGCGTCCTTTCCAGGATGAACCCCTTTCAAGTGCACATTTTTTGCAGTGTCCACATATTGGTCAGAGTTGACAGTGTTGCCTTGTTTCAAAAAAATTGAAGAACTGTGTGAACTTGTGGCACTTACCGGGCATGCGTGCTAGGGTCATGCTGGATTTTGTCCTTCAAGCACCTTGCGCACCTCCTGTACGTCGCCATTTTTACAGACTACTGTGCACATGGGTTACAGTAGTGTTCAGAATACAAGTAGTAGTGCTATGTGACTAAAAAGATTAATCCAGGTTTTGAGTATATTTCTTATTGTTACATGGGAAACAAGGTACCAGTAGATTCTCACAAATCCAACAAGACCAAGCATTCATGATATGCACACTCTTAAGGCTATGAAATTAGGCTATTAGTTAAAAAAAAGTAGAAAAGGTGTTCACAATAATAGTAGTGTGGCATTCAATCAGTGAGTTCGTCAGTTTTGTGTAACAAACAGGAGTGAAGCAGGTGTCCCCTATGTAAGGATGAAGCCAGCACCTGTTGAACATGCTTTTCTCTTTGAATTCCTGAGGAAAATGGGACGTTCAAGACATTGTTCAGAAGAACAGCGTAGTTTGATTAAAAAGTTGATTGGAGAGGGGAAAACATGTACGCAGGTGCAAAAAATTATAGGCTGTTCATCTACAATGATCTCCAATGATTTAAAATGGACAAAAAAAAAAAAACCAAAGACACATGGAAGAAAATGGAAAACAAAAATCTAAATGGATAGAAGAATAGCCAGAATGGCAAAGGCTCAGCCATTGATCAGCTCCAGAATTATCAAAAACAGTCTGGAGTTACCTGTAAGTGCTGTGACAGTTAGACGCCTGTGTGAAGCTAATTTATTTGCAAGAATCCCCTGCAAAGTCCCTCTGTTAAATAAGACATGTGCAGAAGAGGTTACAATTTGCCAAAGAACACATTAACTGGCCCAAAGAGAAATGGAGGAATATTTTGTGGACTGATGAGAGTAAAATTGTTCTTTTTGGGTCCAAGGGCCGCAGACAGTTTGAGACGACGCCCAAACTCTGAATTCAAGCCACAGTTCAGTGAAGACAGTGAAGCATGGTGGTGCAAGCATCATGATATGGGCATGTTTCTCCTACTATGGTGTTGGGCCTATATATCGCATACCAGGTATCATGGATCAGTTTGGATATGTCAAAATACTTGAGGTCATGTTGCCTTATGCTGAAGAGGACATGCCCTTGAAATGGGTGTTTCAACAAGACAATGACCCCAAGCACACTAGTAAATGAGCAAAATCTTGGTTCCAAACCAACAAAATTAATGCCTCGCAGATGTGAAGAAATCATGAAAAACTGTGGTTATACAACTAAATACTAGTTTAGTGATTCACAGGATTGCTAAAAAAGCAGTTTGAACATAATAGTTTTGAGTTTGTCGCGTCAACAGCAGATGCTACTATTATTGTGAACACCCCCTTTTCTACTTGGTTAAAAAAAAAAAAAAAATAGCCCAATTTCATAGCTTTAAGAGTGTGTGTGTATATCATGAATGCTTGGTCTTTTTAGTCACATAGCACTACTATTATTCTGAACACTACTGTATGTCTGGTGATGGTGCACATGTCTGAAAATGCAGGTGAAAAGCAGTTTGGTGTAGTAATAATCAGTATGTTAAGATTTTTGTATCCGTTTCACTTCAGCATTTTGCTTGATGTTGAAATAATCATGTTGGAGGCAGAACTTTTCAGCTGATCCGCATGCTTTCTCCCAGCAAGGAACTTGAGGGAGATGGTGATTTTTGCATTGTAGTGGCAAAGCTGCCTGAAGTACGCAGTCCTAGAAACGAACATATCTTGCTGGGTGAATACCAGTGGTGGGCACAGTCCCATTAATCTGCTAACCGCTAATTTGCAAAGCTAACTTTTGTGTTAGTGGATTAGCTTTTCAGCTAACTTCAGAAACCATCAAAGGACCAATTAGCTTCCGATAGATTTAGTTCCCATAACTTTTATACTGTTAAGAGTTTTTTTTTTTTTTTACATTGTAACAGTGAAAAGTAACTATACAATGGACTGCATTTATATAGTGCTTTTCCATCTGCATCAGACGCTCAAAGCTTTTTACAAATAATGCCTTACATTCACCCTGATGTGAGGGTGCTGCCAGACAAGGCGCTCACTACACACCAGGTGCTATAGGGGATTAAAGACCTTGCCCAAGGGCCCTTAGTGATTTATCAGACAGGCTGGAATTTGAACCGAGGATCTTCTGGTCTCAAGCCCAACGCCTTAACCACTAGACCATCACCTCCCCCCAAAAAACATTTTAAAACCCTGTTGGCTCCTGTCTGCTATGCATTTTGCAGCAGTGAGGCAGCTGAGAGGAGCTGAGCTCAACTCTACCCCAGCAGAAGGGGGCCTGGCCACCAGGCTGCCATTTAAAAAAAAAAAAAAAAAAAAAAAAAAAAAATTATTCTTAACAGCATACAGTGGGCCAGCTGTGAGGCAGATATCTTGAAAAGGAAAACAGGTTTGACTTATGGTTTTGATTTATAAATCAAATTAATCTGGATAAAATAACTACATTAATGTCAACTCATATTTGTACAAAGTAAAAATATAACATCTTTTAATTTTAAAATAATGCACAAATTCTGACATTTTGAACATAACACACACAGATGCCCAAAGGGATTATGGGTAAACTGAGCCATTGGTTGATTCATTCATTCTATGTAAAAACCAACACAAGTTAATGTAATAAGTGTATTGGTGTCTACAAATAAATGTGCTTTTGTAAAATGCCTTTTTTTTTTCTTTTTTCCATTTGTCCCAAAAAAAAAAGCCATTTGCAAAACCGAAAAGTCTGTTTAAGTTGTGATTCAGGTCGACAACAATGTGCCATACACGACTCAGTAGATGGGTCAAAATGCATAGAACACTGCAATCTACTGACGTCCAGTTATATCACACGGTTGTCGAATCACAACTTAAGACTTTTTTATCGAAGCTAACTTTTTGGTTAGCTGTGCCCATCGCTGGTGAATACACATACTATTGGTCTTGTTGCACAACAGTCTACATACCACAACAGTGGCAGTTGATGTGGTGGTGTAGGATATCACCCGTATTCCAAGAAAATACTTTTTGAATGTTCTTTCTAGTTGTTAGTATTCATATGAAACAGCTTGTTGTGACACTTTCACTTAGAATTCTATGAAACCCTTCCCTTAAGAAAATTTTTAGTCATGAGTAGTGTTGCCATTATCTTTATGCCATGACCTCCCTAATTGAGGTATTGGAGGTTGTGTGTAATTACATACTTGTGTTTTCAACTAGATGATACACCGTGTTGTGTGAGGGAGAAGGGATTTGTATTTTCTCCTTTTTTCTTTCTTTTTCTACAATGCATAATATCATTAAGTTATTTGAAGGAATTAAATTAAGGAATAAAGGGTACGAGCCTAAATGTGTGTCAGACCTGAAATGCAGGAATGGATGTACAACCCCTGGCAAAAATTATGGAATCACCGGCCTCGGAGGATGTTCATTCAGTTGTTTAATTTTGTAGAAAAAAGCAGATCAGACATGACACAAAACTAAAGTCATTTCAAATGGCAACTTTCTGGCTTTGAGAAACACTATAAGAAATCAAGAAAAAAAATTGTGGCAGTCAGTAAGTTACTTTTTTAGACCAAGCAGAGGGGAAAAAAATATGGACTCACTCAATTGTGAGGAATAAATTATGGAATCACCCTGTAAATTTTCATCCCCAAAACTAACACCTGCATCAAATCAGATCTGCTCGTTAGTCTGCATCTAAAAAGGAGTGATCACACCTTGGAGAGCTGTTGCACCAAGTGGACTGACATGAATCATGGCTCCAACATGAGAGATGTCAGTTGAAACAAAGGAGAGGATTATCAAACTCTTAAGAGGGTAAATCATCATGCAATGTTGCAAAAGATGTTGGTTGTTCACAGTCAGCTGTGTCTAAACTCTGGACCAAATACAAACATGGGAAGGTTGTTAAAGGCAAACATACTGGTAGACCAAGGAAGACATCAAAGCGTCAAGACAGAAAACTTAAAGCAATATGTCTCAAAAATCGAAAATGCACAACAAAACAAATGAACGAATGGGAGGAAACTGGAGTCAACGTCTGACTGAACTGTAAGAAACCGCCTAAAGGAAATGGGATTTACATACAGAAAAGCTAAACGAAAGCTATCATTAACACCTAAACAGAAAAAACAAGGTTACAATGGGCTAAGGAAAAGCAATCGTGGACTGTGGATGACTGGATGAAAGTCATATTCAGTGATGAATCTCGAATCTGCATTGGGCAAGGTGATGATGCTGAAACTTTTGTTTGGTGCCGTTCCAATGAAATTTATAAAGATGACTGCCTGAAGAGAACATGTAAATTTCCACAGTCATTGATATGGGGCTGCATGTCAGGTAAAGGCACTGGGGAGATGGCTGTCATTACATCATCAATAAATGCACAAGTTTACGTTGATATTTTGGACACTTTTCTTATTCCATCAATTGAAAGGATGTTTTGGGATATCATTTTTCAAGATGATAATGCATCTTGCCATAGAGCAAAAACTGTGAAAAAATTCCTTGCAAAAAGACACACAGGGTCAATGTCATGGTCTGCAAATAGTCCAGATCTTAATCCAATTGAAAATCTTGGGAAGTTGAAGAAAATGTTCCATGACAAGGCTCCAACCTGCAAAGCTGATCTGGCAACAGCAATCAGAGAAAGTTGGAGCCAGATTGATGAAGACTACTGTTTGTCACTAATTAAGTCCATGCCTCAGAGACTGCAAGCTGTTATAAAAGCCAGAGGTGGTGCAACAAAATACTAGTGATGTGTTGGAGCGTTCTTTTGTTTTTCATGATTCCATAATTTTTTTTTCCTCAGAATTGAGTGATTCCATATTTTTTTTTTTCCCCCTCTGCTTGGTCTAAAAAAGTAACCGTTACTGACTGCCACAATTATTTTTTTTTTCCCTGATTTCTTATAGTGTTTCTTAAAGCCAGAAAGTTGCCATTTGAAATGACTTTAGTTTTGTGTCATGTCTGATCTGCTTTTTTTCTACAAAATTAAACAACTGAATGAACATCCTCCGAGGCCGGTGATTCCATAATTTTTGCCAGGGGTTGTATATTAACAAATGAAAATAATTCTGATTTGGGATACATACACAGAGATGCATCTCCGTACATCTGTATATCTATGTCCATACTTCTACATTGCGTTCACTATTATTTGGCAAGTGAGTATTTTGACCTTATCATTTCTGTGCATATTTTCTAACTCTAAGCTATATAAATCTGAATGTTTATTTGATCTACTCTTTCTGGGGTGATGTATTTGTGTACTGAGGGAGGGTGTGGCCTAAAGTGATTAACACCCTATACTAAGGTGTGTATGGATGACTGCTCATGGACCCTACTGAAAAGAAGGGTTGGCAGTATTGCATTTTGTGTGATCATATTAATTTCATTTAATATACATCCATTTCTGCAATATTGAGTATTTCTGAAATATCAAGGGTTCAGTTTAATAGTTTATTTGTAATCATGCTGCTCCCCTCAATGCGCCTGCCTTTTTGATCTGTAAAAGTTAACTATAAGTAACACACAAGCATTCCATTGTGTACTGCCTCATACCTGTGCCAATGGCAATAAAATCTCCTCTTAAGTGAAAATAAACAAGTGAGAAAATTTTAGTTTTTCATTTCCTTGCATAATAATTCTGAATTGAAGTTGGCTACAACCAAAAACCTGAAATATCTTGGAGTCTGCAGTCTGCAAAAAAGTAAAAGTAATAGTCAAAGTAAATGTCACGGCATCGCCCCCCCCACTTGTGCAGAGAGGAGAGGATGGAGGTTTTTGAAACCGGGCTGTTTGACAGAGCTCTTTTCCGCAGTGTTCTAGCTGTGGTTGGCGACAAATTTCTGCCTGGCTGTCGGGTTCAAATTGCCTGTTCATCTAGCATGGGTTTTCCGAAAAATTAACTGAATTGTTGCTGAAAACGTGTGCTAAAAAGTTAGCTGCTTCGCTGTCAAACGCTATGAAAAGCCAGCTCATCGTGCAGCCGAGGAGGAGCTGAACAGGGGAAAGGGGGGGGAAAGTCTCCATTAAAATCCTGGTCATGAGCGTCGCTGGTGACATACTTATTTTACAGTTGAAAGACTGCGCATTTCCTAAAAGTTTGAAGTTTGTGCAGCACGAAAACCGCTGTTTTTGAGAGGAAGGAAAAGAAAGATGGAGGGAGAGAGAAAGCGAGAGAGAGAAAGACAGGCAGAGAAAGGGAGAGACAGACTGAGAGTGCTGTCATTTCTCTTTAAGTCAATAAAAATAAGGCTGTGAAAGTCTAAAAATAAAAGTACTTAATTCTTTCACCACAACATCAATCTATGCTTTCATCTTAGATACATCTTGTGGCAAATTGTAGCTCAATTTTCAGGTCTCCTTTTTTAAGAAAATCCTCAAGTAAAAATAAAAGATCAGTCAATCAATCAATTTTTTTATATAGCGCCAAATCACAACAAACAGTTGCCCCAAGGCGCTTTATATTGTAAGGCAAGGCCATACAATAATTATGTAAAACCCCAACGGTCAAAACGACCCCCTGTGAGCAAGCACTTGGCTACAGTGGGAAGGAAAAACTCCCTTTTAACAGGAAGAAACCTCCAGCAGAACCAGGCTCAGGGAGGGGCAGTCTTCTGCTGGGACTGGTTGGGGCTGAGGGAGAGAACCAAGAAAAAGACATGCTGTGGAGGGGAGCAGAGATTGATCACTAATGATTAAATGCAGAGTGGTGCATACAGAGCAAAAAGAGAAAGAAACAGTGCATCATGGGAACCCCCCAGCAGTCTACGTCTATAGCAGCATAACTAAAGGATGGTTCAGGGTCACCTGATCCAGCCCTAACTATAAGCTTTAGCAAAAAGGAAAGTTTTAAGCCTAATCTTAAAAGTAGAGAGGGTGTCTGTCTCCCTGATCTGAATTGGGAGCTGGTTCCACAGGAGAGGAGCCTGAAAGCTGAAGGCTCTGCCTCCCATTCTACTCTTACAAACCCTAGGAACTACAAGTAAGCCTGCAGTCTGAGAGCGAAGCACTCTATTGGGGTGATATGGTACTACGAGGTCCCTAAGATAAGATGGGACCTGATTATTCAAAACCTTATAAGTAAGAAGAAGAATTTTAAATTCTATTCTAGAATTAACAGGAAGCCAATGAAGAGAGGCCAATATGGGTGAGATATGCTCTCTCCTTCTAGTCCCCGTTAGTACTCTAGCTGCAGCATTTTGAATTAACTGAAGGCTTTTCAGGGAACTTTTAGGACAACCTGATAATAATGAATTACAATAGTCCAGCCTAGAGGAAATAAATGCATGAATTAGTTTTTCAGCATCACTCTGAGACAAGACCTTTCTAATTTTAGAGATATTGCGTAAATGCAAAAAAGCAGTCCTACATATTTGTTTAATATGCGCTTTGAATGACATATCCTGATCAAAAATGACTCCAAGATTTCTCACAGTATTACTAGAGGTCAGGGTAATGCCATCCAGAGTAAGGATCTGGTTAGACACCATGTTTCTAAGATTTGTGGGGCCAAGTACAATAACTTCAGTTTTATCTGAGTTTAAAAGCAGGAAATTAGAGGTCATCCATGTCTTTATGTCTGTAAGACAATCCTGCAGTTTAGCCAATTGGTGTGTGTCCTCTGGCTTCATGGATAGATAAAGCTGGGTATCATCTGCGTAACAATGAAAATTTAAGCAATACCGTCTAATAATACTGCCTAAGGGAAGCATGTATAAAGTGAATAAAATTGGTCCTAGCACAGAACCTTGTGGAACTCCATAATTAACTTTAGTCTGTGAAGAAGATTCCCCATTTACATGAACAAATTGTAATCTATTAGACAAATATGATTCAAACCAGCGCAGTGCCTTTAATACCTATGGCATGCTCTAATCTCTGTAATAAAATTTTATGGTCAACAGTATCAAAAGCAGCACTGAGGTCTAACAGAACAAGCACAGAGATGAGTCCACTGTCTGAGGCCATAAGATGATCATTTGTAACCTTCACTAATGCAGTTTCTGTACTATGATGAATTCTAAAACCTGACTGAAACTCTTCAAATAGACCATTCCTCTGCAGATCATCAGTTAGCTGTTTTACAACTACCCTTTCAAGAATTTTTGAGAGAAAAGGAAGGTTGGAGATTGGCCTATAATTAGCTAAGATAGCTGGGTCAAGTGATGGCTTTTTAAGTAATGGTTTAATTACTGCCACCTTAAAAGCCTGTGGTACATAGCCAACTAACAAAGAGCGATTGATCATATTTAAGATCGAAGCATTAAATAATGGTAGGACTTCCTTGAGCAGCCTGGTAGGAATGGGGTCTAATAAACATGTTGATGGTTTGGATGAAGTAACTAATGAAAATAACTGACAGAACAATCAGAGAGAAAGAGTCTAACCAAATACCGGCATCACTGAAAGCAGCCAAAGATAACGATATGTCTTTGGGATGGTTATGAGTAATTTTTTCTCTAATAGTTAAAATTTTGTTAGCAAAGAAAGTCATGAAGTCATTACTAGTTAAAGTTAATGGAATACTCAGCTCAATAGAGCTCTGACTCTTTGTCAGCCTGGCTACAGTGCTGAAAAGAAACCTGGTGTTGTTCTTATTTTCTTCAATTAGTGATGAGTAGAAAGATGTCCTAGCTTTACGGAGGGCTTTTTTTTATAGAGCAACAGACTCTTTTTCCAGGCTAAGTGAAGATCTTCTAAATTAGTGAGACGCCATTTCCTCTCCAACTTACGGGTTATCTGCTTTAAGCTGCGAGTTTGTGAGTTATACCACGGAGTCAGGCACTTCTGATTTAAAGCTCTCTCTTTCAGAGGAGCTACAGCATCCAAAGTTGTCTTCAATGAGGATGTAAAACTATTGACGAGATACTCTCTCACAGAGTTTAGGTAACTACTCAGCACTGTGTTGGTATATGGCATTAGAGAACATAAAGAAGGAATCATATCCTTAAACCTAGTTACAGCGCTTTCTGAAAGACTTCTAGTGTAATGAAACTTATTCCCCACTGCTGGGTAGTCCATCAGAGTAAATGTAAATGTTATTAAGAAATGATCAGACAGAAGGGAGTTTTCAGGGAATACAAGTCTTCTATTTCCATACCATAAGTCAGAACAAGATCTAAGATATGATTAAAGTGGTGGGTGGACTCATTTACATTTTGAGCAAAGCCAATAGAGTCTAATAATAGATTAAATGCAGTGTTGAGGCTGTCATTCTCAGCATCTGTGTGGATGTTAAAATCGCCCACTATAATTATCTTATCTGAGCTAAGCATTAAGTCAGACAAAAGGTCTGAAAATTCACAGAGAAACTCACAGTAACGACCAGGTGGACGATAGATAATAACAAATAAAACTGGTTTTTGGGACTTCCAATTTGGATGGACAAGACTAAGAGTCAAGCTTTCAAATGAATTAAAGCTCTGTCTGGGTTTTTGATTAATTAATAAGCTGGAATGGAAGATTGCTGCTAATCCTCCGCCCCGGCCCGTGCTACGAGCATTCTGACAGTTAGTGTTACTCGGGGGTGTTGACTCATTTAAACTAACATATTCATCGTGCTGTAACCAGGTTTCTGTAAGGCAGAATAAATCAATATGTTGATCAATTATTATATCATTTACCAACAGGGACTTAGAAGAGAGAGACCTAATGTTTAATAGACCACATTTAACTGTTTTAGTCTGTGGTGCAGTTGAAGGTGCTATATTTTTTCTTTTTGAATTTTTATGCTTAAATAGACTTTTGCTGGTTATTGGTGGTCTGGGAGCAGACACCGTCTCTACGGGGATGGGGTAATGAGGGGATGGCAGGGGGAGAGAAGCTGCAGAGAGGTGTGTAAGACTACAACTCTGCTTCCTGGTCCCAACCCTGGATAGTCACGGTTTGGAGGATTTAAGAAAATTGGCCAGATTTCTAGAAATGAGAGCTGCTCCATCCAAAGTGGGATGGATGCCGTCTCTCCTAACAAGAGCAGGTTTTCCCTTTGCCAATTATCTATGAAGCCCACCTCATTTTTTGGACACCACTCAGACAGCCAGCAATTCAAGGAGAACATGCGTCTAAACATGTCACTCCCGGTCCGATTGGGGAGGGGCCCAGAGAAAAATACAGAGTCCGACATTGTTTTTGCAAAGTTACACACCGATTTAATGTTAATTTTAGTGACCTCCGATTGGCGTAACCGGGTGTCATTACTGCCGACGTGAAGTACAATCTTACCAAATTTACGCTTAGCCTTAGCCAGCAATTTCAAATTTCCTTCAATGTCGCCTGCTCTGGCCCCCGGAAGACAATTGACTATGGTTGCTGGTGTCGCTAACTTCACATTTCTCAAAACAGAGTCGCCAGTAACCAGAGTTTGATCCTCAGCGGGTGTGTCGTCGAGTGGGGAAAAACGGTTAGAAATGTGAACGGGTTGGCGGTGTACACGGGGCGTCTGTTTAGAACTACGCTTCCTCCTCACAGTCACCCAGTCGGCCTGCTTTCCCGGCTGCTCGGGATCTGCCAGAGGGGAACTAACGGCCTGCTAAGCTACCTTGGTCCGCACCGACTACAGGGGCCTGGCTAGCTGTAGAATTTTCCACGGTGCGGAGCCGAGTCTCCAATTCGCCCAGCCTGGCCTCCCAAGCTATGAATAAGCTACACTTATTACAAGTACCGTTACTGCTAAAGGAGGCCGAGGAATAACTAAACATTTCACACCCAGAGCAGAAAAGTGCGTGAGAGACAGGAGAAGCCGCCATGCTAAATCGGCTAAGAGCTAGTAGCTGCGCTAAGCTAGCGGATTCCTAAAAAAGTTAATGTGTAAATAATTTAGAGGTGATTCAGCAGAAGGAGTGCTTTAGTTAAGGCACGTGAAGATTACACTGGGAAACAAATCGTAATCTAGATAACTAGATCAATCTAACTGCGCAGATTAAACAGCTAACAGATACAGCAAAACACCGCTGTGCTCCGGAACAGGAAGTGATACAATACCGCAGTGAGAGCCAACCACCAAAATCTCTATCTAGATTTTTTTTTTCTAGATATTATTCTAGATGATGATGATGATAATATTAAAGCAAACAGAGCTCTGGTATTTGATCGGAAAAGTATCGGTATCGGCAGATATCCAAATTCAGGTATTGGGATCAGATCAGAAGTGAAAAATTGTGGATCAGTGCATCCCTAATCCCTAAAGCAGAGCAGGATTGACAGGTTGGCGAATGTGTGGCAGATGAAGAAGCAGCCTTAACTGGTAATTTATGGTTGTTTAGTGTTGCCAGCATCTCGGTCACCTGTATAAAAGAACGATCCATGAAATGTCTCCATTTTCTAGTCTGTGTGTGTGTGTGTGTGGCCCTTTGTTTATGAGGAAGATAAATGCTAGTTTGCTGAGATGGTAATAGACCAGTACTGAAAAGTGTGCAGTGTGTGGGAACAATCGACACTTGATTTGCAGTAGCTCAGTGTTATTTTTTGCACATTTCTTCTAATCTTTCCACTGTGTCAAAACCTATTAAGCAACTGTGGTTCTGTGAAGGCTGTGCGACTGTGATAGGCTGGGATTTTTTTTTTTTCAGTCTATTTTGGAGCTTCCCACTTTTAAAGATCTTGTTGCAATGAATTGTGCTTTCACAGTGACGTCAGAACATTTCATGCAGTTTAGTTGAATGAGGTGGCCAGCTGGTGGCCTGTGTCCATTTTTATGTTATTTCTGTCAATCATTTCAGTCTGCGCTATAATTTATATTAGCAATGCCTCACAACATTCTGAAATAGTTAACATGTCCTTGTGTATAAAGTTATGGTGTTGTCAGTCATTTCTGTATTTGTTACACTGAGGCATTCATTCATTGTCTATACCTGTTTACTCCAGTCACGGGGGGCGGAGCCTGTCCCAGCAGTCATAGAATGTGAGACAGGGTCCACCATGGACAGGACTCCAGTTTGTGGCACAAGCCCACTTGTAAACACATTCGCACACACCTACAGTCAATTTAGAGTTGCCAATTCACTACGTCATTGGCTGTAGGAGGAAGCCAGTTCACCCAGAGTGAACCCAAGCAAACATGGGGAGAACATGCAAACTCCACACAGAAAGGACCAGGTGGGAAGCGACCCCATGACCTTGTTGCTGTGAGGCAACAGTGCTAATCACTAATCCACCTTGCCGTCGCATTATCTCAAATTTACAAGTGAACACAGCCTCCATAGAGAGTAGACCTGTAACAGTTAATCTATTATTAGTTGACTGTTAAATGAATATACAACAATTTGGTAATTCAAAAATAAATCAAAATTATCTAATTTCAGCTTATATGTGAATCTATTCTGTTTTTTAAACTAGTTGATTTACTCCTATCTGGCAGAAAACTGAATATCTCTGGATTGTGGACAAAATGAGACCTTGGAAGGCATCATTTTGGCTTGTGGAAAACATTGGTCAATATTTTTCACAGTTTTGACATTTTGTGGACAAAACTAATGAAGTCTGTTGCTTTAGGAAATGAAGATTTTGTCCTCAATGGGGAACATACTGACTTCAAGAATAAGAAGAAAAAAGCTCACTCTGATAATAGCTGATCACGTTTCCTCTTTGTCACAGTTTCCAGATCATACTTCCCCTGTCCTCTTAGTTTTTGTTAGCTGGAGCAAAGGTAAATTCTGGCGTCATCTTATTAGAGATGCACAGCCTTACTGAGCATCACAATGTAACAATCCCATTCATTCGTGGAAGGGGGCTGGAGCTCAGACCCAAACACAAATGCTTTTTAATAACTTTGAGAAGGAAGGAAAAAGGAAGAAGCCTGTAATAGTGTTCAAAATATGCATTTCTTTCTTGTTTTAACAAGTGCTCTTATGATAACAGAATGCTCTTCCTTGTGTCAAATCTTTCAGAGAGAACTATTAGGAAACCTGTTCTGCTGTATTATATTATAAAAATAGAATAAAAAAGCTTACATACAATTCAACAGCATGCATCTGAGTTGAGACGGCATTGCTCCAGTTAGTGTGTTCAAAAATATGGCAATGCAACATTCAGGGAGGTACAAACATTGACACAGGTGCATGCACATTTATAACTGAGCAAAGGGGGAGCAGGCAAAAGAAGGAAGAAGAAAAAAACTCGCCTATGGACAAAGTCCATGGGACTTCCTTGTATAATTTGTATGAGGTGGAGACTGGAGATGCATGTTTTTGTTGTTGAAACCCCAAATGAGAGCAGGCAACAATGGATGTGTTTCCAAGGTGCACACCTGAAGTTGTCCACAGCCTTGTTGTGGCCAGGGAGGACAAGTGGGGAAAAAATGCAAAGCACTCGAAATGCTGTTGCATGCATGCATTTTGTGTGGCAGCACATGTGGCTACAACATTGGAAAAGGTGCGGTGCTGGCTCTCTTGCATGCTTCTCTGACCTGAAAAAAAAATCTATCTTGTGCTTCAAAGTTTTTCTGTTTTAATGCACATAAAGACCCATTAATATCTTCTTTCACACAGGGTGTTTTCCATCTCAATTATCTGTGTGCACTTGGCTGCTTGATACAGGGTCTAGTCTTGTGTGCATAAAACAAACTGTAGCATTCTGAGTGCGCATATTGAAGCACCACTGAGTTACTTTGATATAGCCCTACTATTGCACTTCATTTTGAATTGCATGGCCGGCTTTAGTGTAACTTCATATTCCTGGGAATCTACAGGTCTAGAAATTTGCATGAGTTTTTTTTTTTTTTTTTTTTTTTTTGTGATTTCCCCCTGCAAACCATCCTTGTGCTGTGAAATGCTTCATTCACAGCTTGCTTTGAATGATGAAATGATAATTATTTCTCTTTTTGCCAACTGTTTATCTTTTCACTGGAGGCACAGATGATATAAGCTGCTGATTTGAAAGGTCAAGATTAATTTTTCAACTCAATTTTCTTTCTCCCCTATAGTTTGAGCTCACATCTGTACTTCAAAACAAGCTGCTGTTTGCTACACTTTGAATCTTGTGACGTGGTGGAAGCTATTGATGGTGTGAATAATTTGCCTGAAGATGTAGATGTTAAACCAACAAGGCAACACGTGGCCAAACATCCCTAGCTGACTTTCAAAAGCACCTGCAAAGATTTCTACCAATGGCTGCCTCTAAAATCTGTGCCTGACTAATGCCAGCACTTTGTCAAATCCGCCTCTAAGAAATGTGTCTGAGTTTACTCAAGGTTTTTATTTACAGGTCTGAAGTTTGCTCTAGTGAGGGAGGATCAGTTTTGGAAATGTCTTTACACTGGCTTTCAGACAAAGGTCACAGTCAAAAATATCCTGTTGTTAAACTCTGACGTAACGCATCACATGATAAATCTGTTTCCGGGTCCAAACAATCCAATCCAGTTTTATTTATAAAGCGCTTTAAAATCACCCAAAGGGTCCATAGTGCTGTACAATAAAATACATAACAAACGCAATAAATACATTAAAATACAAAATGCATTTAAAATACACACAGCTCAAAAGGCACAGCATTTCACTTGATGTTAAAAGCCAATGGAGAGATGAGTTTTTAAAAGTGATTTAAAATGCATAAGTGATGACGCCTGTCTAATATGCAGTGGCAGATCATTCCAAAGATTTGGTGCTGCCACGGCAAAAGCCCGGTCCCCTCTGAGCTTATACCTAGTTTTAGGCACCATCAGAAGCAGCTGGTCCGCCGACCTGAGTGACCGGATGGGATTATAAAAGTGTAACAACTCAGAGATAAGATGGGGCAAGTCCATTTAAAGATTTTAAAGCAAATAAAAGAATTTTAAAAAGGATCCTAAAATGAATGGGTAGCCAATGAAGTGAGGCCAAGACAGGTGAAATCTGCTAATATCTACAGGCACCAGTCAAAAGCCGCCTAGCTGCATTCTGCACCAGTTGAAGGCGAGCAATAGAGGACCCACTAAGACCCATATAAAGTGCATTGCATTAATCCAGCTGAGTAGTAACAAAGGCATGGATTACTGTTTCAAAGTCTTGCCTCTGGAGAATTGGCTTTATTTTGGCCAGTTGCCTCAGATGAAAAAAAGCTTGACTTAACTACCGCCTTAATGTGGCTATCAAGCTTCATGTCAGTCTATTCTAATTCCTAAATTTGTGATGGTTGACTTGAGATACTGTGCCAGAGAGCTCAGGTTTACCAAAGGGGTCACAGAATTGTTACCAAAAACCATCACTTCTGTTTTTTTCTCATTGAAACTTAAGAAATTTAGAGTCAGCCATGCCTTAATGTCACCTAACCAGTTAAGTAGTTGTGCCACTGAGTAGGAGTCCTTCCTTTAAGAGGCACATAAATCTGGTTGTCATCTGCATAACAGTGGAAAGAAATACCATGTTTTCTAAGTATGAGGCCCAACAGTAATGGATAAAGAGAAAAAAGTAGACCCGGAAGTTGAAAATCACACGATGCGTTACATCACACTTAACCGAATAAGAATTGAAGCAATAACTTATGAATACACTTACAAGCAGTGATGAAGGGGGCGAAGCAACAAAACTTAAATATCACTGAAATTATTGGGCTTCTTCAAGATGGGGTTTTGAGCGCAAGTATCAGCACTGGTTCCGATCCATCCAAGCATTACTGAGATAGGAGCTCGGTACCTATATTTGATGGCTTTGCCCCAGTTTCAACGGGCTGTGACTAGGGGTCTATACCGGGTCACTGTTATTCGAAGCACAGGTATAAGACATTCTGTATTATTTCATCCCCATAATTTTTGTTATCGGTGCTGAATGTGGCAAGCCATTAGATTTGTGCAGAAGCTCCAAGCGCATTAAAGATATTTGCATTATGTTGCTGTCTCTCACAGAGCGACCATGATGCAATGAACAGCAACAGCACACCTGCAGTGAGTTTTAGGAACATTTACAGTTTTTCTGTCACATAACACCACCATCAGGCTGTGTTGGCATGGAATCGATGCAGCAGCTAAACACAACAGCAGCACACCTCTGGTGAGTATAAATAAATAAAAATTAATGCATCCCCTTTTTTCGCTTTTCTTTCTCCAAATACACACGCGTTCTGAGGATGGTACATGTGATAAAATGGCATTAGCTGTCAATCATGTCGCACTTTCCCTTGTGAGGCCCCATTTAAAACAAAAAAACAAAACAGTTTATCATCGTTGACATCAGAAAAAATAATGCCGGCGGATTATTTCGTTATTTTTCTTTGAAACAGAGAAGAAACAATACAGTAAAATTTTGAGGCTGGGAAATGAAACGTCCCCTTTACGATCCAGTGCAAGTGCTTTTTGGCACTGAGTCACCATAGAAGAAAGGGTGAACAAGGAAAAACTCACTTTGCGGGGTCCAAGCTACCTCCGTTGTCCAGCATACCACATGCACACTGGCTGTAAATATCACTCATGGTCGCCTCAGGGGAAACGCTCACTCCGTACCATGGCTTCAGCTTCTCGGCTTTGTTGGCAGTCTGTACCAACTCGCGTCTGTGGTTGTCAATGACAAGGGGTAAGTTCCAGGTCCGGCTCCGTAATCTTTGGCCAAAGCACACTCGCCACCTAGCGGACGTGTTGGTTCTTGCACCAGCTGTACCGCCATCGATACAATTCAGGAACATAAAAATAAATAAATAGATAAAATTGATGCAGGCTGATTTCATGATGCGGGTGGGAATGATAAACTGTTTATTTTTTTTATGGGGCCTAATACACGAGTTCTGTTCCTGCTCAGACTCTGCAGGCCACAGGCATAGCAGGGGGGAAAGAGTATGGACTCCACCCCCCAACAAAGCGAATGTCCACTTTTGGTCCAGGGGAAATGATGGTCTAGTGGTTAAGGCGTTGGGCTTGAGATCAGAAGATCCTCAGTTCAAATCCCAGCCTGACTGGAAAATCACTAAGGGTCCTTGGGCAAGGTCTTTAATCCCCTATTGCTCATGGTGTGTAGTGAGCGTCTCGTATGGCAGCACCCTCACCCTGAATGAAGCATTATTTGTAAAGCGCTTTGAGCGTCTGATGCAGATGGAAAAGCGCTATATAAATGCAGTCCATTTACCATTTCACTTTTGATATCGGACGTTTCTTCTTATACTACTACTGCTAAAAATAATATATCTATAACCACTGAAATGTTCAATCAGTCTTACTCTGTGTTTTAGTTTGACCAAAAAGCTGGCTAACACACCAATGCTACACACACTACAACTTATGCATACTTCTAAAGTTTATATAAGGACTTTTAAGCACATAAACATATCATGATGCATATAGCGTATTGGAGGTCCAATAATGCGTATTGACTTTTGAGAAATGATAGAGCCCTAGCTGTGATGGAGGAACACTTTGAAAAATTAAACATCCATATAGACACAAATGTGAATGTGTTTTATCTGAAACTGAATTGGACAATTTTTTTTAAATAACTTTGCCATAAAATCCAATACTGCAGAGAATCTGGTGAGGTAGAAATATGTCATAAGGTGCACTGAACTCTGACTCAAGAAGTCCAGCAGTACGTGATTTTTGTAAATCAAGCATATGGTTAAAAGTTGCATGTATAAACACAAGTCTAAATTTGATCATTATTGGTGCTATTGCACAGTAGGTTTAAAATATAATACTTCTTGAAAACAGCCTTTCCTCATTAAGTGCACCAAGTTTTTATTATACCGTTACAGTTTTGACCTGAACCGTGACAGACACATCCACTGACAAAGCATGACAAAGATTCCGTGTCACAAATCCTGAGCTGTTGGCCAGCGGAAACTAAATGTACAGCGGAATTGTAACTATATAGTTGTTTACTGTAGGGGGAGTAGTGTGTCAGCAGTTACGTGATCTCATTGCCCTTTCCAGTGCTGATGTTTTCACTGGATCTCAGTGTGTGTTGGGCTTTGAGACCACGCTGGTAGGGCTTTGTGTGTGTGATAAGAGGGGAGTAAGCAAAGGCACAAGTGCAGTGTTTGTGCAGGGCACTGGACTGTCCCCATTGGCACACGCACACATTCACTCACATAAACATGCACATTCTTGCCAAAAACAGAGGCTTATTGTGGACACATAGCTCGGATCAGTCCTCCCACTACAATCACACATTGTCACAGTTGGCACTCTCTCGTCATCATGTATCAAAAATAACTCTTACATGCCTCCACGTTGTCACTTTTGCATTATTATTTTCTCTTCCTTTTAGGACGGTATTGTTTCCTCACATTCATACTCTGCCTACATATTTAGACATCAGTTTCCTTTGCTTTTTGCTTCCTTATTTCTGGCTTCCATTCATCTCGTCTTCTTCATGACCCCCTTCTGCAGTAATTTTGAATCCTCTGCCCTTCCTTTTTCCTTTCTTTCATTTCTTGGAGTGGTGTGAAATATTAAGACATGCTACCCGCAGTTGAAGTCTTCATTAGTGCTCCATATTTTTTGATACGTTTGCGTAGCTTGTGTGCAATTAATCACAGACAGTGGAACATCACACTTCTACTTCCACCCACCCACCCACCCACAGACCAACAGGATGTACTCACTAACTAAACATGATTTTGCAGACTCAACTAAGTGTTAATAACCATGAATATTCACATTGTTTATCTACATTTTGACTACTACTTTTTTGTTAATTACAAATGTAGAATATATTGTCTTTTGTAACTCGTGCTTATTCATATTAACTAATATACAAATAATGAATGTTTATGAGCCCACTGCCCAACAGATCTTCCACTCACACCTCCAGCAGAGCTTTTCTAGCATCCCTGTAGAGGCTGGGGTCATTGAACCAGAATGGGCAGTGTTCAAAGCTTCCACTGCTGCAGCTGCAGTGGGGAACTGTGGCCTGAAGGTCTTAGGTGCCTCAAGGGGCAGCAACCCTCAAACACCATGGTCAGGGAAGCTGTCCGACTGAAGGACATGTCTACCACCTCCCCCAGTCCCCACAAATGAGTAATACAAAGTGTCGAGGGATCACCTAAGTACACCCTTATGTTAAATATGAATGGAATTGGTCAATTGGTTCTTGAGATATCAAGCTAACAAGGGTGGCAGTGACAGTATGCCTGTGATGACGATCAGCACCTTTAAATCTGAGGCCATGGTTCTCAGCAGGTACTCCAGGTAGGGAATGTGGTCTTGCCCCAAGTGAAGGAGTTCAAGTACCTCGGGGTCTTGCTCACAAGTAGGGGGACAATGGAGCCCGAGATTGGCCGGAGAATTGGCGTAGCAGGGGCAGTATTGCATTCGCTCTGCCGTACTGTTGTGACAACAAGGGAGCTGAGCCAAAAGCGAAGCTCTCGAGCTACTGGTCAATCTTTGTTCTTACTCTCACCTAGGACATGAGGGTTGGGTCACGACCGAAAGAACTAGATCGCGAGTACAAGTGGCCGAAATGGGTTTCCTTAGGAGGATGGCTGGTGTCTCCCTTAAAGATGAGGTGAGAAGCTCGGTCATCCATGGGGAGCATGGAGTCGAGCCGCTGCTCCTTCGCATTGAAAGGAGCCAGCTGATGTGGTTTGGCATCTGGGCACCACCCTAGGGAGGTGTTCCAGGCACACATTGAATTACATATGTCACCCAAGTAAACTACAGACCGAAAAACAGCAGCAAAAGAACCTGTTTGTAATATTTGTGACATTCGAGTTCTTGTTTAGTTATGAGGCTTTATAATATATACACACAGATTACTTTATTGTGGACAAGACTGTGTATTTCCTGAGAAACCTTCATATGTTGCTGTTGTACATATTCCTGTTTCAGCTGAATGGCCCAGCTGGTGATGCAGATACAAGAATAGATCTGAGGAATGCATTAAAGCATCTGTTATTAAATCAAGCCATCTCAAAACAGACTTGTGCTGTTACAGTCTGCTTGACAAAGTGACGTATGATGTCATAGTAAGAGGTACTACTGCTTGAGTGCATAGCTGTCACTAAAAATTTTCAAGACTGTTTAAAACTTTAAAACTATTGTGATGTAGCTTATGTGAAGTGATGTTCAGTTCTTGCTGATGCACTAAAAGCACAATGCTATACCAGTAGGATTAGTGCCAGAGTGGATTAAATGGTGATACAAGAAATGGTACTTTGGTCACGAGCAAATGACTGCAGTCTTCAGTTGAATGCCATAAGGAGTTTGGATTTTTTTCAAAAGCACAGTATTGTTATGAAATGCCAAAATGTCACAACCCATCATTCAAGGTGTTGGTGTGTTATGAAATCAGAACTCATAATTATGATGCCACAGTGATCCTGATGAGGGATTGATGACATTTTGGAAATGATTGTGAAGGCTGGATGCCAGTCAGGAGAAAACATAATGTAGATGCAAGTTAGCAGGAGGATGAGTTGAAAGAGAATGAAGATACAAGAGAGCGCCCAGCTTGCCCACATCCCAGTTTTGGTGTTTATGACTTCATGTTTGTGTTTCATAGTAACCACAGGTGTATCTTTGACCATAGGTGACCTTAAAGGTTAAGCTCATATAGAGTGGCTATTTTGAGGAACTGGCATTTGGGGAATTGGTTAAAGGTTATGTAACAAGTGAAAAGGTGACTTGACTTCATACAACCCCAATTCCAATGAAGTTGGGACATTGTGTAAAATGTAAATAAAAACGGAATACGATTTTCAAATCCTCTTCAACCTATATTTAATTAAATACACCACAAAGACAAGATATTTAATGTTCAAACTGATAAACTTTGTTGTTTTTGTGCAAATATTTACTCATTTTGAAATGGATGCCTGCAACACATTTCAAAAATGTTGGGACTGGGGCAACCAGATACTGGAAAAGTTGATGAATGTTCAAAGAAAACCTAATTGGAAACAGGTGAGTGTCATGATTGGGTATAAAAGGAGCATCCCCAAAAGGCTCAGCCATTCACAAGCAAGCAAGGATGGAGTGAGGATCACCACTTTGTGAACAACTGCATGAAAAAATAGTCCAACAGTTTATGAACAATGTTTCTCAACATTCAGTTGCAAGGAATTTAGGGATTCCATCATCTACAGTCCATAATATAATCAGAAGATTCAGAGAATCTGGAGAACTTTCTATACGTAAGCAGCAAGGCCAAAGGCCAACATTGAATGCTCGTGACCTTCGATCCCTCAGGTGGCACTGCATTAAAAACCATCATTGTGTAAAGGATCTTACCGCGTGGGCTCAGGAACACTTCAGAAAACCATTCAGTTAACACAGTTCATCGCTACATCTACAAGTGCAAGTTAAAACGTTACCATGCAAAGTGAAAGCCATATATCAACAACATCCAGAAATGCCGCCGCCTTCTCTGGGCCCAAGCTCATTTGAAATGGACAGATGCAAATTAGAAAAGTATGCTGTGGTCTGAGTCTACATTTCAATTTGTTTTTGGAAATCATGTATGTTGTGTCCGCCAGACAAAAGAGGAAAAAGACCACCCAGATTGTTAACCAGCGCAAAGTTCAAAAGCCAGCATCTGTGATGGTATGGGGGTGTGTTAGTGCCCATGGCATGGGCAACTTACACATCTGTGATGGCACCATCAATGCTGAAAGGTACATCCAGGTTTTGGAGCAACACATGCTGCCATCCAAGCAACGTCTTTTTCAGGGACGTCCCTGCTTATTTCAGTAAGACAATGCCAAGCTACATTCTGCACGTGTTACAATGGCGTGGCTTCGTAGTAAAAGAATGCAGGTACTAGACTGGCCTGCCTGCAGTCCAGTCCTGACACCCATTGAAAATGTGGCTCATTATGAAAAGCAAAATACGACAACGGAGACCTCGGACTGTTGAACAACTGAAGTCATGCATCAAGCAAGAATGGGAAAGAATTCATCTACAAAGCTTCAACAATTAGTGTCCTCAGTTCCCAAATGCTTATTGGGTGTTTGTTAGAATGAAAGGTGATGTAACACAGTGATAAACATACCACTGTCCCAGCTTTTTTGAAACGTGTTGCAGGCATCCATTTTAAAATGAGCAAATATTTGCACAAAAACAATAAAATTTAGCAGTGTGAACATTAAATATCTTGTCTTTGTGGTGTATTCAACTGAATATAGGTTGAAGGGGATTTGCAAATCATTGTATTCTGTCTTTATTTACATTTTTCGCGACGTCTCAATTTCATTGCAATTAGGGTTGTATTAGTTTTTATCTCCCCTGTACATGAAATACAGACAGTGACATATTGTCACTGCCACCCTTGTTAACCTGATATCTCAAGAACCACTTGACCAATTTCATTCATATTTAACATAAGGGTGTACTTAGGTGATCCCTCGGCACTTTGTAATACTGATTTGTGGGGACTGGGGGAGGTGGTGGACATGTCATCTCCTGGTGACTCTCTTAATAATAACCATAGGAATATTTTTAATCCTTTTCGCAAAATAGGCATTCTAAATATGCCTTACACACAGGCTTTAGGCCAAACATTTGACCTTTGCCTCTTACCTTTGCCTCAATCTATTTTTCTCTAAATCATATTGCTTGTCCTCATGTTACTCCAAACTGTGATGTCCATATTAAACCAAAACTCAAGTTACTTTTAGGTAAAGCTGATGGGCCCACAAGACTGAAGACGATACTCCTGCATGTGCTACTGCATTTCAGTATAATTTTCTTTTTATTATTTTTCTTTGTGACCCAGTTTTCAAAAACCTCATAACATTCATAATTTTTTTTGTAGGATTTTGTGAGGGGGACAGTCAAAGAACTTGAAGACTTGTAAGATTGCACTCTTGCTCAGGTTGCTGCTCTCCTTAGATTTGTGATCTTAAAGCCTAGCATGACCGTCTTTCTGCTTATAGGATTATATGATTACAAATAACTGTCTCAATAAACACAATAGTAATGTGTGCATTAGATGCTGTGTACCGCTTCAGAAATTTTGCATAATTTTTGACTCACATGCAATTCAATAGGAGCCTATGTAATGAATGATCGTCTTGTCGTTATGTGCGTGGACCCTATGTCAAAGTATTTTCCAGGCACTATAGTTTCGCTAAGTGTGGACATAGAGATTCCTTAGGAGGCAGCATCTTTTATCTCGGTGATTACAAGATTATGCATTATCCTATACCCATGAGTATTTTGGGGGTAATAACCTTAATACTTTATAGAACACAGTTTCTCATATTCACTAAAAGTATATTATTCATTTATGATGCTATGATGAGGGCAAACAAAACAAACTTCTGTTTTTTTTTTTTTTTTTTTTTTTTTTTTTTTTTTGGAATAAAACTCTATTATAACGGCGATTGACCAAGATAGGCAGCAGCTTAGACCATACTGTGCTTCTGGTTATAATTTTGATATGGCCTGAAATAGACCCTTGGAATTGATGGGGGATAATACATAGTAATAAGTTTCTTACATGATATGAGAATGAGATATGACATGGTGTTCATGGATTAGTGATTTTTGGGGCAAAATCTATTTTGAGAACTTTGATTTCACGCTTTGAGCATATCATTCTGTGGAAGACTATTTAGAATTCAGTTGTATCAATAACCATCCATAGCCATCCATGATTCAGTTTCTCCCGTATGTGTTACTAAGGGTTTAAATGATTACTAGAAAATATTTCCATAATTTGTTTTTAAAACTTTGATTTCAGACTTTGATTGCAAGTGCTGGGTTACTTTATATGTCATTGATTCTTTAAGCTGTGAGCGATTGTGCTGGTTGCATGTGAGTCACACAGGTTTCTACCCTCATATCATACATTTAAAAATGGGAACAACCACCCACCCTCTGACGTAATATTTAGCAGCTTTTTGTGAAGGAGTGGTCTGGACTATGGCTTTGATTTTCATTCACTTCCTGTCTGTAACTTCTTTCTCAGAGAAGTGAAAATTTGTCACTGGATTTGATGGATTGCTGTGTCAGGATGTGGTTGGTGTCATGTACGCAAATCAAACAGACATCGGGTTCTGTGACGAGTGATTGATTCACATTTTCTTCTCATGCAGTTTGTATAAATTAGCAAGAGGGAAGTCTTCAGTGAGCTTGTAGAATATGGATCTGGAACATGTCTGTACTGTTGGAGCTACTTTGACTATGTCAGACATAAGCAGCTGAAGAAATTGTTACCCGGAGGTGGGAGGAAGATGTAACACTTTATTGCAGCATCATGAGATGGTCAAATAGGAGGAGAGGAAGGGGCTCCAGGAATCTCTCTCACCCATGTAAATTTTTAAATTCTCCAGAACTTAATTTTTTTTTCATTTAATCTTTTAATACACATTTTATCAACAGCATCAGTATTCGCTTGATAGTACTGGTGACAGGCCAAAATCCCAACGGACATAATCCCAACAGACAGAATCCCAACTCCTTATTAAAAAAGTGGACAAAATCCAAATCTCATTAATAAATATAAAATATAATAGTGTTAGGGTTAGTGTACTAGATTAATGTAGGGTTTGAGTTCAAGTGAGATGGGACTTTGGAATGATTTTTGTAATAAAGGATCATGGATCATGTCATGGATCTGATAGTAGTCCTACAGTTCATCAATTAATAGTAGGGATGGGTACAGAAACCCAGTATTACTCAGACTCTGGGGTTAAATTATTAAAGACCGAACAGCGTGTTCCCTAATGGTGGCTGCCAGTGGAGTTGTTGTGTATGCCATTTAAAGCTGCCAGCTATTATATCTAACATGCTAAAAGGGGGGGAAAAAAAATTGCTGTGATTGTCTAGCTAAGCTATGATAACAAGTTATCAGTTGAAATGTTACAGGTAGGTAACTTACTGTTTTAGCTGACATCTGTACTTTAAACTGTGTTGCTGACCGGCTGAAGTGAAGTGGTGTGTGCTTGTTACTTGGCGTGTTACTTGCTGCTTATTATTATTATTATTGGTGATAGTACAACTGCTTCCAAAATTTAAAAATTTTTTTTAACCACACCTGCCACCTGTTATAAAATTTGTGGAACACCCTAGGACTGGCCTATTCAACATGCAAATCCACCTTGCATTTGCTGTGGCAACCCTGTGTGCAAACAAGGGAGCAGCCGAAAGGTCTTACTTTTTTTTTTTAAATTGTAAAATAAATAGCTTTTATGGAAAAAATATATTTGAATATAAGGTTGAAAATTAATGGTTATGATTTACTGGTAAGTTAAACACAGGATAATCGACTGATATTAAAATATGAATAATGTAGTAAAACGTTGTTAGACTAATTATTAATCAACAAAAATATCACACAAGCTAAAAAAAAAAAATCAGTCAACAGTGTAATAAAACAAATATTTTATTAATTGATTAATCATGCTGAGTTCAAATCCCACCCCTGCCACATTTCTCCATGTAGTGTGGAGTTGCGTCAGGAAGGGCATCCAGCGTAAAACGTGCAGTAATCTGGCCAAATCAACATGCACGTTGGATCTGCTATGATGACCCAGAGTGAAAACAAGGGATCAGCCGAAGGGACTTGATGTAGCCCTGGGTGTTGGCTCATTATTTTTAACAAGTGTTGGCAAATCTGTGATTTGTGTGCTTTGTGTCATATAAAAATATATATTATGTCATTTGATCAGTTATGTATTCGGATTATTTCCTGAAATTAAAAAGTGGGCCTCCAGTTCTGATAGGCAAACGGGGGTGGGGGGTGGCACCTACTGTTAGATAAATTATACTGTGAAAACATGTTTATCATTTATCAGCTATTACGCAAGCTTCAGCAAAATCGCTCACTCTGTACTCTTTTTGGAATGATTCAGTTGTCGCTCTGTACATGATTTTAATGATTCAGTTGTTTGCAAACGTATCTGCACATGACTGAGTACATGTTGTGGCCATGGACTCAACTCACTCCTCTCTTATCCTTGTTTTCCATATGCAATAAAAGGGCCTCGCAAGGATATCACAGTTAGAGAAGCTGCACGAAGCTGCCAGCCTCTGCTGTTTCTCTACTTTGAGTTATTTCTGTATGTCTAGCCGAGGTCAAACCTGACACCTACCTTTGTCCCCACTTCTGCCACACATGTCAAACTGTGTGAGTGTTCTACCTTTTCTTTCAATAATAATTACAGAAAAGCTCACTTATTATAGGCTTCAGTGGTGCTCAGTTTAGCAACTGAAATGATGGCTCTGCAGATGAAGCACACACTGATTATTCAGATATGTGAAAGGAATCCTTTATTTTTACCCTCGATGGGGAGATTCTGAGCCTCGCTTTAATTCTTCCGCATTACCTTTTTTTTTTTTTTTTAGTCCGGAGAACTGAAGTTGTTCTTTGTTTTGATTCTAACATCTAGCCATTGACGTATGAAGACGTAGTGTGTCAAAGTATACATGACCATTGCACTTCAGTGTGCATTTTGTGTGTTCACTCACCACCTACATCCTTAGTACACTAAGCTACTATTGCTTGGCTGGTGACTCACACACAACCCAGCTGACTGCTGATACACACATGAATGCCTTCTGTTGAGTTCACCAATTTTCTATTGACCTACTCGTGTCAGCCAACATGCGGAACATAATGTCTTGGTGGTGATGATTATAATGATTCTTTATTTTTAATGTGAGAAAATATAGTTGAAAGCTTCTGCTGCATGACTAAACACACGACAAATCTGTCAGCATCTTATTTTATGAATGCCTAATATGATCTCCATCAGAGTTGGCAGGTGCAGTGGTGACAGAAGTGACTTGCTTTTTCAAACTGTCCCAGGTTTTTGCAGTAATTCTTCATTAAAGTCTCAGCACTTGTAAACTACAGCATGTCTATCACACACACACACACACACACAAAACTACACCCACTCATTCTGCTCTCTGAGAGCTGGAAACACTCCGACATTCTCAATCTTGGCTTTGCGCATGACTGTACGAGGTCTGTTAGAAAAGTAACGGACCTTTTTTATTTTTTGCAAAAAACTATATGGATTTGAATCATGTGTGATTGCATCAGCCAAGCTTGAACCTTCGTGCGCATGCGTGAGTTTTTTCACGCCTGTCGGTTGCGTCATTCACCTGTGAGCACGCCTTGTGGGAGGAGTGGTCCAGCCCCGTCGTCGGATTTTCATTGTCAGGAAATTGGCTGATCAACTGCCGCTTTGCTTCATCAAAATTTTTTCAGAAAGTGTGAGAGACAGCCAAGTGGAAACCATTTGGAAAATTCAGATGGCTTTCGGTGAAGATCTTATGGGGATCACACAGATTAAGGACAATTACAACTGGATTAAAGACGGCCCACAGCGGCGGATGACGTGCCGCGCACCAAGCGGTGACCGACAGGCTCAAACGACCAGCTCATTTCCAAAGTGAACGCTTTATTGATCCGGGACGTCTGACTACCAGAGAAGTGGCAAGACAGCTGGACATAGCACTTTTTCGGCACATTCCACTGTTACAGGAGTTTTTGTCATGAAAAGACATGCGGAGGAATTCACACGTCGGGACGGAGGCGCAGGGCACAGAACAAAAAGCAACACCGTGATGAAGCCTCACAGGACATGTTGTGGTATGTCCAGCTCGTCCACAATTTCTTGGATAGTCACACGACTGAAAAGTCAGAACTGTAACGACCACTTATTTTGATTCTGTTTACTGTCTAATCATTTTTCCATAAAATTCATATCACAGAAGACGACTCATTTAATTTTGTCATCTGCCGCTCAGTGATCTGTGTAGAAGAAAAACCATACCAGAGCAGGTGGTGATAGTGTGTTCTACAGAGACCTTGAAGTCCAACATGGTGTGTGGGTTTGTTTTTTTTGTTACACAAGGCCATCAAATATTGCCATCAGATATTGCAAAGGCTTTGCATCCGTCTGTCTGTGAACAGCATAAGTCCAGTCCTATTACTGCCACAGTCTTCAAATTCACAGGGAACATTCTTGGGACAAGTTCAAAAATGGCTAACCTTGACCTGTTGTAAGAGGTTACAAAGTCACATTCTGTATTGTTTTGTTTTTGAGTGGCGTGGGTGACAGCCAATCAGCGTAGAGCTGCACCATGACGACAGTGGCTGCCCTCTCCAAAACAGTTTTGTGTGTTTATTTACATGTCTCTCATATATCATGTAAAAGCTAGCAAGAAATAAATGGTTTTAAAACTGACAAAGCTGTTTTTGGAACCTATTAACACCTCTGAACTTATTTACAAGACATTTCACAGACATTAGCATGGTGACGTCACAAGCTAGTAGCTCGCTGCAAAACTCATTTGTTTGTAAATATATCCTCTTTGTCATATATTATGTAAAAACTAGCGATATATAAACACTCCAAAATCTGATAATGCTGTAATCTGATAACAACTCTGAAGTCATTAGCACACTAACTTCTGCTAACTCAAAGCTAACTTCCTATGGAGTTAAATTTGTTTCATTAATACCAGCAAAAGCACAGAGGGTAATCCACAAATATTCCTTAATTTGCACAATTTCCACTCTTGTCAAAAGTTCATGTTTATGCACACGCAAGGCCTCCTGCAGACACCCTTAAAATGTAAATATTGTTTTTGATTGATTTGATTAGAGGGGCTTTGTTGAACATGTACAAATTGTATGTAAGACAATAGCATCTTAATAATTAATTAAACAACTGCAAATTGTAAAGAACACAATGCTTGTACGGCCGAGGATATTTTAGCATTGCATCTATATACTAAGTGTGGAGGTCACATTTTTGTCCTCAATGTTCTCTGGATCTGCTCACCTCACATATCATCTCCACACTCTTGATCTTCCCATATCCTCTGTATTTACAGATGCACTTCATGTCTCTTTCACAAATCCCCATAATTGCCCACATTTTGCAGTTAATTAGAACCCCCGATCTGTGACTTACCACCAATTTCCCCCAGATAGCGTTTTCACCTAGCGTGTATGAATCCGTCCAGCTTCCATGTATGACATTCAATGCATTGTCACTGAGCACTGTTTTTTTTTTTTTTTTTTGCCTGTATTTCATGAAGTCAGGTCCTTGAAAATTATCTGAAGATGTTTTCTAGTGCAAAAACATCCACAGATTCCAAATCTCCCATCTCATTTGTGCCACCTATTATGGTTCAGGCCCTACGGGCCCCATTTTGACACCGAAAATAGCGCTCAGGCAGGGCCCAAAAAATGCATAAAAACAGTATAGTTTTGTGACAGCATTGCTTCTTAATTATTGCAAACAAATGTCAGCATGTTTTTATTACACTTTCTTACCAGTCTTGCCTTGAATTTCATGCATTCTCATAATTTAGTCATTCCCATCTTATTTCAGTATACACTAGGTGGCACTGTTGCTGCTGCAAATGTCTTTTACTGCCACCTGGTGTTGTGATAGATACATTTTGACAACTTCATAACATAATCAGAAAAAAAAAAAAATTACATCCATTTTCATTACACAACAAAGTCATTTCATAATTATTACGACTTTCTTTTGGAAGCTAATACGTTGTCTCTGTATACAACCCTGGCAAAAATGATGGAATCACCGGCCTCGGAGGATGTTCATTCAGTTGTTTAATTTTGTAGAAAAAAAGCAGATCACAGACATGACACACAACTAAAGTCATTTCAAATGGCAACTTTCTGGCTTTAAGAAACACTATAAGAAATCAAGAAAAAAAGATTGTGGCAGTCAGTAACGGTTACTTTTTTAGACCAAGCAGAGGAAAAAAATATGGAATCAGTCAATTCTGAGGAAAAAATTATGGAATCACCCTGTAAATTTTCATCCCCCAAATTAACACCTGCATCAAATCAGATCCGCTCATTGACATTGACCCTATGCCATGACATTGACCCTATGTGTCTTTTTGCAAGGAATGTTTTTGCAGTTTTTGCTCTATGGCAAGATGCATTATCATCTTGAAAAATTTCATCATCCCCAAACATCCTTTCAATTGTCCAAAATATCAACATAAACTTGGGCATTTATTGATGATGTAATGACAGCCATCTCCCCAGTGCTTTTACCTGACATGCAGCCCCATATCATCAATGACTGTGGAAATTTACATGTTCTCTTCAGGCAGTCATCTTTATAAATCTCATTGGAACAGCATCATCACCTTGCCCAATGCAGATTCGAGATTCATCACTGAATATGACTTTCATCCAGTCATCCACAGTCCACGATTGCTTTTCCTTAGCCCATTGTAACCTTGTTTTTTTCTGTTTAGGTGTTAATGATGGCTTTCGTTTAGTTTTTCTGTATGTAAATCCCATTTCCTTTAGGCGGTTTCTTACAGTTCGGTCACAGACGTTGACTCCAGTTTCTTCCCATTCGTTCCTCATTTGTTTTGTTGTACATTTTTCGATTTTTGAGACATTGCTTTAAGTTTTCTGTCTTGACGCTTTGTCTTCCTTGGTCTACCAGTATGTTTGCCTTTAACAACCTTCCCATGTTGTTTGTATTTGGTCCAGAGTTTAGACACAGCTGACTGTGAACAACCAACATCTTTTGCAACATTGCGTGATGATTTACTCTCTTAAGAGTTTGATAATCCTCTCCTTTGTTTCAATTGACATCTCTCGTGTTGGAGCCATGATTCATGTCAGTCCACTTGGTGCAACAGCTCTCCAAGGTGTGATCACTCCTTTTTAGATGCAGACTAACGAGCAGATCTGATATGATGCAGGTGTTAGTTTTGGGGATGAAAATTTACAGGGTGATTCCATAATTTTTTTCCTCAGAATTGAGTGATTCCATATTTTTTTCCTCTGCTTGGTCTAAAAAAGTAACCGTTACTGACTGCCACAATCTTTTTTTCTTGATTTCTTATAGTGTTTCTTAAAGCCAGAAAGTTGCCATTTGAAATGACTTTAGTTTTGTGTCATGTCTGTGATCTGCTTTTTTTTCTACAAAATAAAACTGAATGAACATCCTCCGAGGCCGGTGATTCCATAATTTTTGTCAGGGGTTGTACTGCTGCACACTTTCCCGGGCCATGGACTCATGATTAGTACACTCTTTCTTCACCGTGCGAAGGATGGGTACTGTGCTAGTTATATTTAATCTTGCGTGTACAAAATAGACTACAAGGAATTTGTCGTGTATATGATTTGGTGTGGATTTAAACCTGTGTAATTGACTGTCTATGATCAATGAGAAGAGCCGGGGAAATTAAATGTACATAGATTAAAGTTTAAAATACCTAAATAAATAAGTCGTATTTGGCAGAGCTGGGTCCTCTACACACAAATGTGGCTGTAGACTACAAAAGACAACATTTCTCATATGGACTGAACTATTCCTGGCATGCTGGTTCTTATGACACAGTAAAACCTTTTGGAATTTGTATGAGTGGATCTATTGAGGGCTTGTCTCTAGAAGGAATTGTAGTGCTTAAACGCTGATCAAGTAAAACCCATTTGCATTAATGATGTGTGTATTTACAATATAATGTAATTAATCTTAATGTAACGCAACTTCATCTCAACCTACTTTCAACACATTCAGCCAAAGGCCAACCCCTTGAACTCTTAAATATGTTGTTTCACTGAAAACGCATCGTCTGACAACATGATCAGCTTGTTCACAAGATAATTATTGGGGATCCCCATGTGCGCACAGTGTGACGATGCATCTATTGTGTGTGTTGCAGAACAATTTTATTTCATCAGACCTTTATTCAGTTACCAAAATGATAATTAGTTGATTGGCAGAAATGATTTAACATAAAGGCATGATTATTTTTATAAATAGTCATTGTCAGGTGTGAGTCGAGTAATAAATAACTTTTTTCAAAGTGTGACCGGGGAGCTGTGGGTCAGGTTTTTTCCAACTACATGAATACAATCAGTCCAGTGTGCTTGTTACATGAAACTCTTTCCTTCCATTTCCAAATCTACAGGTCCTCTGATCCTCTCTGCGTTAGCCGACCTAACAGCGGAACTCCAGCTGTCTGCAAACATTGTACTCGACTACCTTCCTCACCTGTGTGAGGGTGCATGTGGAGGCTATTGGTGTTACTCTTAAGAGGATGAGCAAGCTTTCAGCTGGAAAAGTGTTGTTCCTGAAATACATAATTATGAAAGTAGGTGTTTGGGTGCGGAGGATGTGTAGCCACATGTATTTGCACTTCCTGTTCTTTCATCCTTGAGTATCCAGTGCTGCCATTACACCATGTCAGGCAGACATGCTGGGTGTAGTGTTTCTTGTCATTTGTGTAACTGTTCTTTTTTTTTTTTTTACATTATTGGTTTACTAATGTGTGCCACCTGATTGAGCTGAATGGCTTCCCCTGGTTGCACCTGCTAGCCTGAGTTTCATTTTGCAGATAATCAGTATTCCAGCTATCACCACCGTTTTGAACTCCAGATCACTCCTCACAACTGACTGAAAATCAAAGGTTTCCTTAAAAAGAAGCTCATTGCAGATCAAATGCTGAAAATGTTTTAGCTCTCTATCAGTCTGAATACAGTATGACCATGAATGTGACAAATATGTCATCTATTGGATGTTGCAGAGATCTTTCTTGGAAACTGATTTTAACTATGAATTACACAATGTTGTCCAAACTTGATAGTTTTTATGCTGGTTCAATGCCAGAGATCAAAAGACATTCTGATACATCTTTTTCTGAGTCATAATGCAGATACCTGTTTTTCTCAGTCAAAAACTCAGTGGTCTATCACTTTTACATAACTTTTTTTATTTTAAGTCATGTAATTATGGGTAAATGGGGCATGATCACTTTAAGGGACAGCTAGAGTGTACCAGGTCCAGCCGGAAAACCACTAGCAAAAGTTACCAACAGGCTGCGAGCTGTGGACTCAACTGTTTGCCTTTTCTGAGCTTTGTGGGTTTTTTTTTTTTTTTTTCTTCTAATAAACACAAATAGTGTCCTCCAAAAGTATTGGGCTCCTTAGTATTTCACACATTTAAATTTCTCTACAAATTCTCTACAAGCTCTGCAAATCTCTACAACTTCATATAAATTAATTTAAAATATAAAGCCAAGATGATGAGTTGCACAAGTAATGGGCCCCATTGGTATAATACCTGTAAATCAGTTTTATTGTCAGTTTTCTTCAGACAAGTCAGGGAGGGGATGGATGCATGAACATTTCCAAGTCACTGATTGTCTTGGACTTTACTTAGTTATGAAAAACTACAAACAGTAACAAACACACACAATCTATGGTAAATCTGTGTGACGTAGACACTTCTCAAAAGTGAGTGACTGTACAAGAAGGAGAAGAGTGAGGAAAGACACCCAGACAACCCAGAAGAATTTATAAGCTTCTGTGGTTATTGGAGAAATTGTGCATAGTGCATGTTTTGCATTTTGTATCATGTTATACAGCTGCATGATGAAGTGGAGCAGAGAAGGATTTTCTTTCATCAAAACACCATATCTCGGCTTTCATCTCAGATGTGCGTTCTGGCAAATTGTAGCTGAACTTTCAGGTCTTCTTTTTAAGAAAATCCTCCTCTATACTCCTATATTTAATTTTAAATAAATTAGCAAAAATTTCAAAAACGTTTTTTCATGTAATCATTATGGGGTGGAATTTGAGGGGAAAATGAACTTACTCCATTTTAGAATAAGGCCAGAATACAAATTGTGGAAAATTGTAAAAACATTGTAAAAACTTTCCAGATGCTCTGTCTGTCAGACGCTCTATATTTTCAGAGTTGAAGTGTACCTATGATGAAAATTACAGACCTCTCTCATCTTTCTAAGTAGGAGCACTTGCACAATCAGGCGCTGACTAAATACTTTTTTGCCCCACTGTACACACGCACACAGTGCGTCCAGAAAGTATTAATGCCGTTTCACTTTTTCCACTATTTATGTTCTGGCCTTATTCTAAAATGGATGAATTCACCCCCCCCCCCCCCCCCACAAAAAAAAATGTACACAGAATACCCCATAATTTATTTATATGTATCATGAACCGGTTCTTTTCGAGAATCATTAAGAAATGATTCGATCCACTGACATCAATAGTCTTTTTGCTTAGTCCCTTATCGGTCCTTCAGAACAGCTGTTGTTTTTGAGGGTGTTTTATCGGGAAAAATAATTTCTTTACATTGTTTACAGACCTGCTGCAAGGTCTGTAATCCCAAAGCAATGACCCAATGAAGCAGCGGATTGAAGCAGTGCTCCGATCCACTGCTTTGTTGGTTCATTGCTTCGCTGCTTTTCAGAAGCAACAAGTCTGCTTCTTAACCCCTCAAAGCAATTTAAAAATGTCAATCGTGAGTACCAATGGATATCAATAGGATTTTATCTGTCTATACCATTATCGATCCGATCCCTTATCGATACCGCTTGTGAATTTTTTGGTGTATTAAAATTAGGCTTTAAATGTTTTCTATGTCAGTGGGTCAGAGAGCTTATCGTGCACCCGCTTTGTGGAACGGTCTTCCTGTGACTGTGAAGCAGTTGGAGTCCGTGGACATTTTTAAGTCAAGACTTTATGTTGAACTGTTCTGTGTGAGCCACCTTGAGACAGCTTTTGTTGTGATTTGGCGCTTTATAAGCTGATTAAATTGAAATTGAACAACATTTTATTCTTGAAGTAAACTAATATGAAATTGGTCACTGGATCCTTAAACTCTGGACATAATAAACTCTACATTCTGGATCCTTAATCTCTGGACATAAATAGAAATAAACGATCTGTTTTTGTCAAAAACATTTCCTTTCAGACATTATTGGCATGAATGTCACTCCATACCACTTAGCTGAGCTCTTGCAGCTGGCTGCGCTGCACGTCAGGATGAAATTCATAAAGAATGCAGGACGTCTCATTTTGGGAGGAAAAAAAAACGTTTTAGTCAACTGTAGTTTCTTGTCTGTATTATGTTTGTAAAGAGGTGTCATTTTATTTAAAGCGGCAATTCATTTTGAAGTTATTAATCCCAAGCAGACTCTCTCTCTGCAGAGAGCCGCGCAGCATTTGGAGCAACGGAACTGATGACGATTCTCGTTTCTTGACTGCAACAAGACAAGAGTCACAGTTAGTGACTTTAATCCACACAAAAGTGACTCACAATATTTTAATGGCTTTGAGAGGGAAGCGGACTTGCCGTTTCTGAAGAGCAGTGCTCGCTGCCGAGACAGTCTGGTCGTAATTAATAACATCAAAGTGAATCACTGTTTAAATCAAATGACACCTCTTTCCAAACGCTGTAACACAAACGGACTAAAATTATTTTTTCCTCCCAAAGTGAAAGTCAACATTGATGTTGACTTGCAACGCTGCCAGCTGCAAGAGCTCAGCTCAGAAGTATGCAGTTAGATTTGTTCCATTAAAGTCTGAAAGGAAATGCATTTGAGAAAAACTACACAACATAGTCACCCCAAGGCGCTTCACATAACACACAATTTGACAACACAAAGTAATTTAAAATCAAAAGGGCACAATAAAAAGTTAAAACACAGTAGTATAAAAAGAAATTACAAGGCAAACATAAAAAAACAAAATAGATTAAGACAGTCTAAAAAAAAAAGTGGGTCTTCAGTCTTGATTTAAGTCTCATAACCTGATTCACACCTGTTTGTTCCACAAAATTGATGAACTCACTGACTGAATACCACACTACTATTGTGAACACCCCCTTTTCTACTTTTTTTTTTTTTTTTACTAATAGCCCAATTTCATAGCCTTAAGAGTGTGCATATCATGAATGCTTGGTCTTGCTGGATTTGTGAGAATCTACCGGTACCTTGTTTCCCATGTAACAATAAGAAATATACTCAAAACCTGGATAAATCTTTAGTCACATAGCACTACTATTATTCTGAACACTACTGTAGATCATTACAAAGAGTAGGGCCACGGTAGAAGGCTCTATACTCCACAGACACTTTTTATTCACTCTTGAAACACACAGAAGCCCTGCCAACGCAAGGGCCGCGTAGGTACGTAGGGCTTAACCAAGTCCACCAGGTAGGAAGGAGCCAGTCCATGAACAATTTTATAGACCAGCAACAGGACTTTAAAATGTGATCTGGCAAAAACCGGAAGCCAATGAAGGGACGCCAGAATGGGTTTAATGTGGTCAAACTTTCTACTTTGTGTCAAAATTCTGGCAGCAGCATTCTGCACTAATTGAAGACTCTGAATGCTAGACTGTGGCAGACCAGAAAATAAAACATTACAATAATCCAATCTAGAAAAAATAAATGCATGTATCAAAGTCTCAGCATCAGGCATAGACAGGATGGGACGAATCCTCTGTTTCGCAGATGGAAGAAGGCAGTCCTTGTAATATCTCTAAATTGGGGGCCAAAGGATAACGTAGGATCATAAAGTATCCCAAGATTTCTCACTTTGTCCATATGATGTATAACACACAAACCCAAATTAAGTACCAACAGGTCAAATTGATGCCGACGTCTGCCTGGACCAAGAACAATCATTTCAGTCTTATCAGAATTTAAGAGTAGGAAGTTACTAGACAACCAACGTCTCAGATACAAGGCAATCTTTTAAGGATTTTATATGGGTAAAATTACCAGCAGTTATCGGCATGTACAATTGAGTATGGAGAATGACTAACAGGTGACCATCCACGGATAAGAAATGCTACCATGTCAAACAAAAATTTTGAGTTGTGCTTGTTTTTATTGATCAAATCCGAATAGTAGGCCTGCTTTGTAGTCCATAATGCATGCTTATACTTTACGACTGCATCATGCCATGCAAGGAGGAACACCTAATTTGGAGCTACGCCACTTCCGTTCCAGACTTCTAGCCTTCTGCCTGAGGTCCCGCAAGTAACCATTGAACCAAGGCGACTGCACTTTGGGAAGGCAAGGCCTTAATAATGGAGGCGCAATCTCATCAAGTATAGTTTTGAGTACTGAGTTCAAACTATCCACCAGACTGTCTGCTGATTGAGAATTCTGCAAAGTTGAAGCTAAAAGATAAGGGAGTCTAGCTTCAAGTTCAGTCCTAGTTGAAGGTTTAATGCGTCGCCGCAGTAATAGGCAAGGTTACTGCTCCACTACACGCAGAAGTATAAATGTAAACTTGATAAGTGAGTGATTAGAGACCACTGATGCAAGGGGCAGGATACCAATATTCATGACAGCAACACCACGTACAAGAACCAAATCAAGGGTATTTCCACTGTGTGTTGAGCCCTGAATGCATTGCTGAAATCCCAATGCATCCACAATTTCCATAAATGATTTACAGAGGGGATCAGAGGGCCTATTCATATGAATGTTAAAATCAACAATGATCAAAATATTATCAGCACTAGTTGACAAGTTAAAAATAAATGCACCAAATTTGTCCAAGAATTCAGAATATGGGCCAGGGGGCCTATAAACAATGACAAAACAACACGACTGATGTCCATACTTTTGCCCCAGACAATATGTAGCATCATGGGCAGAGCGGAGAATCGGATGCTCAAATGATTTATACTTGTGACCCCCAACAGGTAATAAAGTAAACCTAGACTTGTAAATAATAGCAATACCCCTGCCTTGCTTCATACCACGGGAAACATGACTAAATGTGTACGCTGGTGGGCAGGCTTCATTTAGGGGAAGGACAACTGTCGGTTTAAGCCAGGTTTCACAAAAACCAATCATATCTACAACCCCTGGCAATAATTATGGAATCACCGGCCTCGAAGGATGTTCATTCAGTTGTTTAATTTTGTAGAAAAAAAGCAGATCAGACATGACACAAAACTAAAGTCATTTCAAATGGCAACTTTCTGGCTTTAAGAAACACTATAAGAAATCAGGAAAAATAATTGTGGCAGTCAGTAATGGTCACTTTTTTAGACCAAGCAGAGGGAAAAAAAATATGGACTCACTCAATTCTGAGGAATAAATATGGAATCAATTTTCATCCCCAAAACTAACACCTGCATCAAATCAGATCTGCTTCTTAGTCTGCATCTAAAAAGGAGTGATGACACCTTGGAGAGTTGTTGCACCAAGTGGACTGACATGAATCATGGCTCCAACACGAGAGATGTCAATTGAAACAAAGGAGAGGATTATCAAACTGTTGAGTAAATCATCACGCAATGTTGCAAAAGATGTTGGTTGTTCACAGTCAGCTGTGTCTAAACTCTGGACCAAATACAAACATGGGAAGGTTGTTAAAGGCAAACATACTGGTAGACCAAGGAAGACATCATAGCGTCAAGACAGAAAACTTAAAGCAGTATGTCTCAAAAATCAAAAAGCAATCGTGGATGACTGGATGAAAGTCATATTCAGTGATGAATTTCAAATCTGCATTGGGCAAGGTGATGATGCTGGAACTTTTGTTTGGTGCCGTTCCAATGAGATTTATAAAGATGACTGCCTGAAGAGAACATGTAAATTTCCACAGTCATTGATGATATGGGGCTGCATGTCAGGTAAAGGCACTGGGGAGATGGCTGTCATTACATCATCAATAAATGCACAAGTTTACGTTGATATTTTGGACACGTTTCTTATCCCATCAATTGAAAGGATGTTTGGGGATGATGAAATCATTTTTTCAAGATGATAATGCATCTTGCCGTAGAGCAAAAACTGTGAAAACATTCCTTGCAAAAAGACACATAGGGTCAATGTCATGGCCTGCAAATAGTCCGGATCCAAGGCTCCAACCTGCAAAGCTGATCTGGCAACAGCAATCAGAGAAAGTTGGAGCCAGATTGATGAAGAATACTGTTTGTCACTCATTAAGTCCATGCCTCAGACTGCACGCTGTTATAAAAGCCAGAGGTGGCGCAACAAAATACTAGTGATGTGTTGGAGCATTCTTTTGTTTTTCATGATTCCATAATTTTTTCCTCAGAATTGAGTGATTCCATATTTTTTTCCCTCTGCTTGGTCTAAAAAAGTAATCGTTACTGACTGTCACAATTTTTTTTTTTTTCCTGATTTCTTATAGTGTTTCTTAAAGCCAGAAACTTGCCATTTGAAATGACTTTAGTTTTGTGTCATGTCTGTGATCTGCTTTTTTCTACAAAATTAAACAACTGAATGAACATCTTCCGAGGCCGGTGATTCCGTAATTTTTGCCAGGGGTTGTAAATGGTGAGCCACAGTTAAATCATTGATCCATATAGATTTTGAAGACAGTGATCTGATATATATAAGACCCAGACTAAGGACCTCGGCAGAGTTGACAGTTGGACTATTTGGGTTTACGGGTGGTTCCAAAGTAACATTTCTGAGGTACCTAAAAATAGGTTTAGGTCTGATGCACTCCACATGGATCGCAGGCATCAGACACGAAATATTGCATATAGCAGGCACAGCCAGCGGGCCATCCTCAATTTCAATGTCATCCAATGTAGTAATAGGTATTAAATTTGAAAAACATATCCGCCTGTAATTTCTACGAACACGTCTACAGGAGCAGGCCACAGTCTCAACCTGATAAATCTCCCTCCTGAAAAAAACCACTATCACTACAGATTTTGTTTATTTTCTTAAAGTCCACAGATCAATGATCCAGTGACCAATTTCATATTTATTTACTTTAAGACTTAATAAAATGTTATTGACATAGAAAAGCTGTAAAGCCTACTTTTAATACACAGAAAATTCACAGGAGGTATTGATAAGGAATCTGCTCGATAAGCAGAATCGTCAATGACATTGGTATTGATAAAATCTTATCAGTACCCATCCCTTATTTGTTAAAATGTGTTAATTATGCCAAAGAAGTTTAAAAACAGATGTTTAAGTGTTTTTAAAAAAGATTTTTAAAATATGACAAAAAACAGAAGAATAGAAAGTTCTTTAAAAACACATTTAAAATGTTTGAAAAGGTTGAAAATGTGTGCAAGAATAGAAAGTTTTTTAAAAACATGTTTACAAAGGCTGTAAAATGTGTAAATGCATAGACAGTTCCTTAAAACACACAGATACTTTTAAGATGTGTAAAGGAATGAACAAAGAAACACAGGAAGATATTGAAATTGTGTATATGTGTGTCAGGGGGGCACAGCTATTCATTTGTTCTCTGGGGGGGCTCACTCTCCCACACTTTGAAAACCCCTGCTTTAGGAAATATTTAGTAATCCACAATTGTATACACATCAGGCTGTTTCCATTTGCATGGTTAAGTGGTTGTGATCATGGTTCCATATACATCACAGATATCGTCTCATCTTCAGGCATCCTGCTTATGTGCTGCTATCTTGAGCACTTAACTTGAAGGCAGAGAACCATTAGAGGCAATCAGGGCTGTAGTTTTTAGTAGGTGGATCGAGCCAGCTTGGAGATGGACTTGTGGCGCTGCACAAGAGTTAATATACTGGACGAGGACAGCATAATGAGAAGAGCTAGGTAGAAGGGATGTGATGGTAAAGCTGTGGTTGAGGCTCAGATGGAAACCAGGCTGCGGGCTGCTGCTTTAAACCAGATGTTACCTACATCTATGTGACTTGTGTTTGTGTCCACATCTGTGGGTTTTTTTTTCTTGAATCACATGTTTACACTTTTGCACTAGTTGACCTGCACTTTCATTTCAGTGGCTTTACAGTTCTCGGTTGACCAAACTTACATTGTTCAGCCTTTCCCTTTAAACACAGCACTCTCCCTCCCTTTTAATAATCTACGTGATGCATTATCTGTGCGGTTGTGTTTAAAGAGGGTGTGTAACGATATTTGCAAGCGTATATGCTAATTTCTGTGCATGGTTATGCATGCATTATCCATATGTGTTTGCGTCTTTTCCTTGTGCATACGTGTGTATTTCTGTGAAGTCTCTGTTTTCCAGGTGGTTTCCATAGTAGAGAATCTTGACTCTTCGACTGGACTGGGTTGCTTGACGTGAGGACGTTTCAAATCGCAGAAGCTTAGCTCTAATTAGTACCTATTGTGCCCTAGTTGGCACCCTCCTAATGACAGAGCAGCTGTCCCTCCTAATGATGGGATGGACAACTCTCCTGATGACGTGAATGACTCATTGCCATGAACAAAACACTGAAACTGCTTTGACCTGAGTACCCCATTGTAAACAGGGGACAAAGCGTGTCTCAGACCCACTCCCCGGTTAAGGCTGGGTTTCAACTGTTTCACATAGAATGCCTCCTTGACCCCTCTCTCAAACCATTTCTTCTCTCTGGCTAAGACTTTAACTTCCTTGTCCTCAAATGTGTGGTTAGTGTCTTTAAAGTGGAGATGACCTGCAGACTGAGGTCCACTGGCGCCCTCTCTGCGGTGCTGGTATAGCCTTTTGGGTAAAGGTTGCTTAGTCTCACCTATATAGTGTTCGTTACAGTTTTCCTGACATCTGATAGAATACACTACATTGCTCTGTTTGTAACTAGGGATCCTGTTCTTAGGGTGAACTAATTTCTGTCTCAAGGTGTTAACATGTTTAAAGTAAACTGGGATTTTGTGCTGTCTGAATATCCTCTGTAGTTTTTCCCCTACTCCTGCTAAATAAGGGAGAGACACTCCTCTTCTTCTTGTCTCCGTCTCCTGTCTATCTGGTTTCTTTGTTCTCTGGGACTTCCGCACTTTGTCCAGGGACCATCGTGGGTACCCACATACTGTGAGGGCTTTCTGTTATACTGTTCAGCACTGCTGTGACTCTTAGTCGGAGGTCCCCAGCTTCTGACTCTGACAAACTGTTATGTTTAATGGCTGACTCTACTGCAGTGATGTAATAGATTTAGAGTCAGCCATTAAACATAACAGTTTGTCAGAGTCAGAAGCTGGGGACCTCCGACTAAGAGTCACAGCAGTAAAGCAACCCAGTCCAGTCGAAAATTCAAGCTTCTCTTCCATACGTGTGTATTCGGGCAGGCTGATCTTTTTGTTCTGTTTGCGTAGTGTGCATTCCTCTGAGCATTGGCCGTCATCCAAGTCGAAGCCACCATTGTCACAGTGAACACAGCACAGTTCTGCCCCTACAGGGATGCACTGATACTGAATCATTAGCACCTGTCACCTTGATGTTAATTAAAGACATCACACACCTAGTACTGTTGTGACAGAAGACACCAACTCAGTGGACTAATTAATGTGATCTGAAATGTTTGAGCAGTCTGGAATTTCCAAACTCGCCTAAAATATCTGGAATGTTGTTGATTGTCACATGCATGCTTTTTTTTTTCTTCATTCCCTGCTGACCAAAAGGGTATGATGTCGTGGCGATTTCCATCAGTCTGTCCCAAAAAAGGATATAAGCATTCTGATATCAACTCCTCACATTTTTAGTAGGGTTTTCATGTAACTTGGTATAAATCCTTGATAAAGGTTGATAATACGCATGTTGTAATAATGTACAAAATTTACACATTTTGGCAGAGTTAAGGTCCTTGATTAACAAACTTCGACACTGCCATTTTCTTGAGTTGGTGCCTGCATTCTGAAATCAACTCCTCTCACATTTTTAGGAGGAATTTGGGGAAAACTTGGTACAGTTCCTTGAAATGTTATCAGAATGTAACAAACACTTGTACCAAAGCAACATTTGCCAGTGGGGGGATATTGTGCTCTCAGAGCAGTCTTGTTTTTGTTTGTTTTGGGCCCTGATCTGAGTCATTTAATATTTCTGATACTTGTATAATATAAAATGCTTACACAGCTCATTACTCTTATATTTTATCTCATTCAGGTCTTTATGGTTGAAGCACTGTGTGATACGCCTTACAATGCCTCCAGCCATGACGGACATCCTAGATATCTGGGCAGGCAACACGCCCATCGCTGGACACGCGCTGGGTCAGATCACTGTGGACTTTCTGCTGCCCACTGGTATCTACATCCAGATGGATGTTCCGCGTGATGCCACCATTCAACACATCAAACTGGTGAGAGTCATTTGTTGAAAGATGATGTCAGACTAAGGGTTTCAGCTCGGATTTATTTTTATAGAAACAGCTCTACTTCATTGTTGTGTGTGTTTCCATTGGAAATGCGGTTTTTCACATTAATTGACCTCTGCAGTTATTCAGTTATAAAGTTTGAAAGAGGGTAGGACTTGTTGACCAGGTAGATTCACAGAGATGAATGTCTCACTGAACTGTAGACTGCTGTTGGCTCCTCTACCTACACCTTATCTTGCTTGTTGTGCCACCCCCATCCATTTCATTCATCTGTCTCATTCAGAAACATACAGAAAAACCACAGCATCTTAGGAAGTTTTGAGATTATTTTTGGCAACTACATTCAAACCCACACATCTGCATGAACAAAACAATCCAGCCGTTTGCTCTATGACCTACTGCAACAGATAACAGATAAGTACCACTTTGTATGATACTGTAGTGGCAATAATTTGATCAACAAACCACATTTGATTGGATTAAGTAATGATACACTCCCTTTAATTAATGTGTTTACTATTTTCATCTGAAGAACAATGGAATTCTTGAGTGTAATTGCAAAACAAATTTTTGTTTTTACTTATTTATGCTTTTTTATTTAGTTGTCCTTTTTATGGTATGTTGTCTTTATGATATGCTGTTTTTCTTGATGATTTGGTGCTGAAGAGATGCTGCTAAAATGAAGTTTCATTGTGTCCACAGTGACAGAGTTCTATTTATTTACATTGGAAATATACCTGTGAATAGCAATACATCTCAAACACATACACAAAGATAAGAAAATAAAATGAAAGATTTTTAATTTCAGTGTAACATTCCAGGAATCCATTGGCAAGTGGTTGCTAGGCATTGAAAGGTGTGTGTAAAATATCATTTATGAAACACACTTCAAACAGTTTATAGTTTGGATGATTTCCTTAGCTTATTTAACCTCCAGTTATAAGTGCACTGTCACTGATATGATCTAATACTTGCTTTGACAAAGATGGCTGTTTACGGCCTCCTGGGTGTTTTTTGTTTTTGAGATGTAGCACACCGAGCATGCAAATAGCTTATGACATCGTGTGAGTGAGCTAATGATGTGAAGGGGAGCGAAGATGTCCCAGACTTGATAAGCATTTTTGAAGTCAACAAGAAATTAACTTGCTTGCATCCATGGTGTTCTAATGTGCATCGGTGTATGTTACTTTAAGAATGTTCATCCTCAAATTACCTTAGCTCAATCCACATCTTTGAAAATAAAAGATTTCACAGAGATAGTATTAGTTTACTGTTGTTGCATGGTTTGAATTACATTGTCAAGGTTTCCTATTTTTGTGGCTACTTAGTTGGTGGGTAGCATTTTAATTCATCTTGGAAAATGTGTCACACTTTCACATGTTTTTGTCCCAGGCAGGCATGATTGAATCATACTTGGAGGTTGTTTTGCACAGCAAACAAACAAGCTGGTCTTGTGTGACTGAGTAATGTCTGCGGAACATTTTCTCTTTAATCACGTCTGGCTTCATCATTCCTGTAACATGACCAAAGAGCCACTTGATTGCGCATTCGCTTTGTTTTTTTTGTTGTTGTTGTTTATTATTATTATTTATTTAAGGTGCTTTCAGTGTATGTTTTGTATAATCCACTAGTGTTGATGAATTTGCTTGTGGATCACTACGGCACTGTTTCAGATCCCCCCCAAATGTTCTAGTCTTAAAAACTTCAAGCGTGTCTACAGTGAGAGATGTTTCTGCTCAGTTTTCTGTATCACAGTTACCTCTGGTCTTTGGTATACAGACCCACACACTTTTTCCAGTCCTCCTGAAGTACTCACCGCTAAGTAACTCACTGTTATATTCAGCCAACACGTTTGGCTGTTCAGGTGTTGGAGCAATAGAAGAATGGGCAATGCAGTGCCGGCGCTTGGCCGGCCCAGGATTAATAGTTGCTGGTTTACGTAATCATCAGATGTGCCATTCTGTTGTTACGTTTGTCGTTATGTTTTTTAGCCCTATGTGGTTGACAGGACTACTGCATTTTCCAGACTGTCACACTGTAGAATTAGTCGCATCTGTGTAAAAATGGGACATGAACAGGAAAAAAAGTTAGGTTGCACCAGTCTATAAGCTACATTTATTTTTGAAATGTGGTGCTACTGCTTCATGCAACAAGAAGCAAAATTAGTTTATTCTGCAGATTGACTATGTAAATATCACATTAGTGAGAATTTAAAGAGCTAATTATCATTGTACAAGACGCAAATAACTTGAGTAAATTGCTTTATGTGGCTGCTGATACTTTGAAAATGAGTTGTGTGTGCACGTTTTTCTCATTAAATGTCAAACTTTTTAATTGATTATACATTTTTAAAACATTATACTATAATTAGCCTAGCCACCCTCCTCCTCGTTGGTGTTCTTGCTGTCCTGCATAGAGCAGTGGAGTTCCAAGTAGTAGTAAGGTTGTTCCCTCTTTTTATTCAAAAGCACACAAAGATTATTATTATTAAAGATCATGGTTTTTAAGTTTCTGAGCATAGTTTCTTCATTTCATTAATTGTCTGAAGGTCCGGTCACACGGCACATAACGAAGACCAACGAAACTAAAACTTATTGTACCAATATTTATTTATTTATTTATTTAATCAGGGTGGGGAAGTCAGCTTCACTGGGCTCAGGCACCTTATATAGGCCAGAATTAATCTTTTGTGTGGATACAATGAATTATTTTACCAAAAATAAAATGAAAACCACGGTCCTGCGACAAGCAACTGCTGAATTTGAAACAAAAAAAGTTGTGTAATTTCCAACGGTACTTGTACGCAGCAGCAGTGATCGCCTCCTGCATGTGCTTATTTTTTTTATTAAATATAACTGAGTGTAGGAATGACAATCCAGCCCTTCTGTACACGTGGAAACAGGTAGATGATTCAGATGATTACATAGGAGCTGTTCCGGAAGGCATGGGGAGTCAGTGAGCGGCGTTCACATGGACTGATAAATTTATTCAATCATCTTGACACTTATTTTTATTCCCCCTTTTGACAGTTTTCTGTTATAAATCAATATGCAACCCCTGGCAATAATTATGGAATCACCGGCCTCGGAGGATGTTCATTCAGTTGTTTAATTTTGTAGAAAAAAAGCAGATCACAGACATGACAGTCATTTCAAATGGCAACTTTCTGGCTTTAAGAAACACTATAAGAAATCAGGAAAAAAAAAATTGTGGCAGTCAGTAACAGTTACTTTTTTAGACCAAGCAGAGGGAAAAAAAATATGGACTCACTCAATTCTGAGGAATAAATTATGGAATCACCCTGTAAATTTTCATCCCCAAAACTAACACCTGCATCAAATCAGATCTGCACGTTAGTCTGCATCTAAAAAGGAGTGATCACACCTTGGAGAGCTGTTGCACCAAGTGGACTGACATGAATCATGGCTCCAACACAAGAGATGTCAATTGAAACAAAGGAGAGGATTATCAAAGTCTTAAAAGAGGGTAAATCATCACGCAATGTTGCAAAAGATGTTGGTTGTTCAGTCAGCTGTGTCTAAACTCTGGACCAAATACAAACGTATGCAAACATACTGGTAGACCAAGGAAGACATCAAAGCGTCAAGACAGAAAACTTAAAGCAGTATGTCTCAAAAATCGAAAATGCACAACAAAACAAATGAGGAACGAATGGGAGGAAACTGGAGTCAACGCCTGTGACTGAAATGTAAGAAACCGCCTAAAGGAAATGGGATTTACATACAGAAAAGCTAAATGAAAGCCATCATTAACACCTAAACAGAAAAAAAAAAAACGTTACAATGGGCTAAGGAAAAGCAATCGTTGGACTGTGGATGACTGGATGAAAGTCATATTCAGTGATTAATCTCGAATCTGCATTGGGCAAGGTGATGATGCTGAAACTTTTGTTTGGTGCCGTTCCAATGACATTTATAAAGATGACTGCCTGAAGAGAACATGTAAATTTCCACAGTCATTGATGATATGGGGCTGCATGTCAGGTCAATCAATCAATCAATTTTTTTTTTATATAGCGCCAAATCACAACAAACAGTTGCCCCAAGGCGCTTTATATTGTAAGGCAAGGCCATACAATAATGATGTAAAACCCCAACGGTCAAAACGACCCCCTGTGAGCAAGCACTTGGCTACAGTGGGAAGGAAAAACTCCCTTTTAACAGGAAGAAACCTCCAGCAGAACCAGGCTCAGGGAGGGGCAGTCTTCTGCTGGGACTGGTTGGGGCTGAGGGAGAGAACCAGGAAAAAGACATGCTGTGGAGGGGAGCAGAGATCGATCACTAATGATTAAATGCAGAGTGGTGCATACAGAGCAAAAAGAGAAAGAAACAGTGCATCATGGGAACCCCCCAGCAGTCTACGTCTATAGCAGCATAACTAAGGGATGGTTCAGGGTCACCTGATCCAGCCCTAACTATAAGCTTTAGCAAAAAGGAAAGTTTTAAGCCTAATCTTAAAAGTAGAGAGGGTGTCTGTCTCCCTGATCTGAATTGGGAGCTGGTTCCACAGGAGAGGAGGCCTGAAAGCTGAAGGCTCTGCCTCCCATTCTACTCTTACAAACCCTAGGAACTACAAGTAAGCCTGCAGTCTGAGAGCGAAGCGCTCTATTGGGGTGATATGGTACTACGAGGTCCCTAAGATAAGATGGGACCTGATTATTCAAAACCTTATAAGTAAGAAGAAGAATTTTAAATTCTATTCTAGAATTAACAGGAAGCCAATGAAGAGAGGCCAATATGGGTGAGATATGCTCTCTCCTTCTAGTCCCCGTCAGCACTCTAGCTGCAGCATTTTGAATTAACTGAAGGCTTTTTAGGGAACTTTAGGACAACCTGATAATAATGAATTACAATAGTCCAGCCTAGAGGAAATAAATGCATGAATTAGTTTTTCAGCATCACTCTGAGACAAGACCTTTCTGATTTTAGAGATATTGCGTAAATGCAAAAAAGCAGTCCTACATATTTGTTTAATATGCGCTTTGAATGACATATCCTGATCAAAAATGACTCCAAGATTTCTCACAGTATTACTAGAGGTCAGGGTAATGCCATCCAGAGTAAGGATCTGGTTAGACACCATGTTTCTAAGATTTGTGGGGCCAAGAACAATAACTTCAGTTTTATCTGAGTTTAAAAGCAGGAAATTAGAGGTCATCCATGTCTTTATGTCTGTAAGACAATCCTGCAGTTTAGCTAATTGGTGTGTGTCCTCTGGCTTCATGGATAGATAAAGCTGGGTATCATCTGCGTAACAATGAAAATTTAAGCAATACCGTCTAATAATACTGCCTAAGGGAAGCATATATAAAGTGAATAAAATTGGTCCTAGCACAGAACCTTGTGGAACTCCATAATTAACTTTAGTCTGTGAAGAAGATTCCCCATTTACATGAACAAATTGTAATCTATTAGACAAATATGATTCAAACCACCGCAGCGCAGTGCCTTTAATACCTATGGCATGCTCTAATCTCTGTAATAAAATTTTATGGTCAACAGTATCAAACGCAGCACTGAGGTCTAACAGAACAAGCACAGAGATGAGTCCACTGTCCGAGGCCATAAGAAGATCATTTGTAACCTTCACTAATGCTGTTTCTGTACTATGATGAATTCTAAAACCTGACTGAAACTCTTCAAATAGACCATCCTCTGCAGATGATCAGTTAGCTGTTTTACAACTACCCTTTCAAGAATTTTTGAGAGAAAAGGAAGGTTGGAGATTGCCTATAATTAGCTAAGATAGCTGGGTCAAGTGATGGCTTTTTAAGTAATGGTTTAATTACTGCCACCTTAAAAGCCTGTGGTACATAGCCAACTAACAAAGATAGATTGATCATATTTAAGATCGAAGCATTAAATAATGGTAGGGCTTCCTTGAGCAGCCTGGTAGGAATGGGGTCTAATAAACATGTTGATGGTTTGGATGAAGTAACTAATGAAAATAACTCAGACAGAACAATCGGAGAGAAAGAGTCTAACCAAATACCGGCATCACTGAAAGCAGCCAAAGATAACGATACGTCTTTGGGATGGTTATGAGTAATTTTTTCTCTAATAGTTAAAATTTTGTTGAGCAAAGAAAGTCATGAAGTCATTACTAGTTAAAGATAATGGAATACTCAGCTCAATAGAGCTCTGACTCTTTGTCAGCCTGGCTACAGTGCTGAAAAGAAACCTGGGGTTGTTCTTATTTTCTTCAATTAATGATGAGTAGAAAGATGTCCTAGCTTTACGGAGGGCTTTTTTATAGAGCAACAGACTCTTTTTCCAGGCTAAGTGAAGATCTTCTAAATTAGTGAGACGCCATTTCCTCTCCAACTTACGGGTTATCTGCTTTAAGCTACGAGTTTGAGAGTTATACCATGGAGTCAGACACTTCTGATTTAAAGCTCTCTTTTTCAGAGGAGCTACAGCATCCAAAGTTGTCTTCAATGAGGATGTAAAACTATTGACGAGATACTCTATCTCCCTTACAGAGTTTAGGTAGCTACTCTGCACTGTGTTGTTATATGGCATTAGAGAACATAAAGAAGGAATCATATCCTTAAACCTAGTTACAGCGCTTTCTGAAAGACTTCTAGTGTAATGAAACTTATTCCCTACTGCTGGGTAGTCCATCAGAGTAAATGTAATGTTATTAAAAAATGATCAGACAGAAGGGAGTTTTCAGGGAATACTGTTAAGTCTTCTATTTCCATACCATAAGTCAGAACAAGATCTAAGATATGATTAAAGTGGTGGGTGGACTCATTTACTTTTTGAGCAAAGCCAATAGAGTCTAATAATAGATTAAATGCAGTGTTGAGGCTGTCATTCTCAGCATCTGTGTGGATGTTAAAATCGCCCACTATAATTATCTTATCTGAGCTAAGCACTAAGTCAGACAAAAGGTCTGAAAATTCACAGAGAAACTCACAGTAACGACCAGGTGGACGATAGATAATAACAAATAAAACTGGTTTTTGGGACTTCCAATTTGGATGGACAAGACTAAGAGAACAAGCTTTCAAATGAATTAAAGCTCTGTCTGGGTTTTTGATTATTAATAAGCTGGAATGGAAGATTGGCTGCTAAATCCACCGCCTCCGGCCCGTGCTACGAGCATTCTGACAGTTAGTGTGACTCGGGGGTGTTGACTCATTTAAACTAACATATTCATCCTGCTGTAACCAGGTTTCTGTTAGGCAGAATAAATCAATATGTTGATCAATTATTATATCATTTACCAACAGGGACTTAGAAGAGAGAGACCTAATGTTTAATAGACCACATTTAACTGTTTTAGTCTGTGGTGCAGTAGAAGGTGCTATATTATTTTTTCTTTTTGAATTTTTATGCTTAAATAGATTTTTGCTGGTTATTGGTAGTCTGGGAGCAGGCACCGTCTCTACGGGGATGGGGTAATGAGGGGATGGCAGGGGGAGAGAAGCTGCAGAGAGGTGTATAAGACTACAACTCTGCTTCCTGGTCCCAACCCTGGATAGTCACAGTTTGGAGGATTTAAGAAAATTAGCCAGATTTCTAGAAATGAGAGCTGCTCCATCCAAAGTGGGATGGATGCCGTCTCTCCTAACAAGACCAGGTTTTCCCCAGAAGCTTTGCCAATTATCTATTGAAGCCCACCTCATTTTTTGGACACCACTCAGACAGCCAGCAATTCAAGGAGAACATGCGGCTAAACATGTCACTCCCGGTCTGATTGGGGAGGGGCCCAGAGAAAACTACAGAGTCAGGTAAAGGCACTGGGGAGATGGCTGTTGATATTTTTGGACACTTTTCTTATCCCATCAATTGAAAGGATGTTTGGGGATGATGAAATCATTTTTCAAGATGATAATGCATCTTGCCATAGAGCAAAAACTGTGAAAACATTCCTTGCAAAAAGACACACAGAGTCAATGTCATGGCCTGCAAATAGTCCGGATCTTAATCCATTTGAAAATCTTTGGAAGTTGAAGAAAATGGTCCATGACAAGGCTCGAACCTGCAAAGCTGATCTGGCAACAGCAGTCAGAGAAAGTTGGAGCCAAATTGATGAAGAGTACTGTTTGTCACTCATTAAGTCCATGCCTCAGAGACTGCAAGCTGTTATAAAACCCAGAGGTGGTGCAACAAAATACTAGTGATGTTGGAACGTTCTTTTGTTTTTCATGATTCCATAATTTTTTCCTCAGAATTGAGTGATTCCATATTTTTTTCCCCTCTGCTTGGTCTAAAAAAGTAACCGTTACTGACTGCCACAATTCTTTTTTTTCCTGATTTCTTATAGTGTTTCTTAAAGCCAGAAAGTTGCCATTTGAAATGACTTTAGTTTTGTCTCATGTCTGATCTGCTTTTTTTTTTTCTACAAAATTAAACAACTGAATGAACATCCTCCGAGGCCGGTGATTCCATAATTTTTGCCAGGGGTTGCATAAAAAGTTTTGTCAAAAGTTTTGAGGAGGTGATCCTTGATCGCTGCGTATTTGTTTGTGGGGGGGCTTTTGCCTCATTGTCATAGAGCTGAGAGCTGTCATGACATAATATTTTGCCATCTGCGGTGATCTCCCAGAGCGAACTGTGCTTCGGTTTGTGCAAACCAGGCGGCAGTTTACAGAAGCGTGACTTTGAGCATCAAGTGTGAAAAAAGTTTCAGCAGCAGCGGACATTCGCGTGTGAATCAGAAACACCAGGGTTTGAAAAAAAGGCACAGAGACAGCACTATCTCCCCCCCCCCAGCTCTCAATGCTGAAACAAGATGGGAAGGTTTAAGTTTGCTTGTGATTTTAAATGCCAATATTTTCTACCTTTTTTCGGGGGGGGGGACACAGAAGGACTCTGAACTTTCCGATCTGATGTTCCCAGCCCTGACAAGGAAGCAGTGCATCCCGCTGTACATCTGGAAACCTGAGTGCCATTTGCTTTACCATTTTAAGAGTGGAGTACATTTCTACAACGCAAAAAAAAAAAAAAAAAACGTAGGCAGAAGTGCGGCAAGGGCTACACATGACAGTACGCATACATTAAAAGCAAACGTACGCAGCTGCAAGCTAATCTACGAACGCAATGACACGCAAAAAACGTTAAGTACGCATGCATTTTGGGTTTACAAATGGCAGTTAGAGTTTTGGTATTTGAGAGTTTTGAGAAATATTTGCCGTGTTTGGAGTGTGTATTATTTTGGTGGCATATTTAGCATGTGTGGTTAGTGTGGTGGTGTTTTTTTTTTTTTTTTTTTTTTTATTAAAATGAGGCGTCTTATGAATGTTGAGCAAGCGTTTCAGTTTTTATTTGAGCAAGACGGATGGCATCATCAGTCTGAACCGGACAGTGAGGATTCTGATGATGGAGATGATCACTCCCTTGTTCTGGACAAGCAACCAGAGCAGGTGCATCCACCAACGTGCGCACAGATCTCCACCAGTGAGTCGGATCGTGAGCTTCTCTTTGCAGGCTTCTCCAAGACTCGGGGCGCTTCAGAGCTCTGCCCAGCTCCAAGTCCTGGAGCACAGAGGAGGATGCAACACACACTGCTCCAGCAGTGGCTCCAGATGCGTTTTGCTTAAAGCGTTGAGATCATGTAGCTTCGGTTTCGTTTTGTTCCTCTTTCGTTCCTTTTGCACTCTTGATTCGCAGGCTATTCTGTGATGGGAAAAGTCTCATTCATCCACCTCTTCTTGACAATTGTGACTTTTTCACTTTTTTCGTTCAGGAATTGTCATATACTGTATGATCGGAGGCCTTAGACCCAGCACATCATCATTCAGATCTTCTTGTTTCACAGTGATTGGCATCCAAATTAATAGTGCATTTTTTTATTACCTTCTGCGCCATCTTGTGCAGCATTTTTTTCATAAATAAGTTCCCTTCAAAATATGTCTGAGGACCACCTGAACAAGTAAAAAAAATGGTACTTAAACTGATTTTCATCACACCTCAGAGGATAAAGCAAGGACCCCCCCCCCCCCCCCCCCCCACACACACACACACATTTTTGGCATTATCTGTTTTTCAGGAAAACGGTCATTAATATCAACAGTGAGAATTCTGCATGGTATAAACCCTTTTTAACAGCAGCCCATCTCTTTGGTTCTGATTAGTACTTGGATAGGAGACTACTTAGGAGGACTAGGGACTGTGTGTGTGTGTTTGAGTTGTCAGGAAAGGCATCATCAGGTGTAAAGCCTGGGCCAAATCTCAATGTGGATCCTTCTGTACTGGCTCTGCTGTGGCAACCCTGACCAAAACCAGGGTATCTGAAAATCAAACGACGACAACACCATAAATCATTTTGATACATCTCAATGTGTAAACGTTTTTTTATTGTGATTTATATGATGGTTTTGAGTGCAGATCTGTCTACCTTATTTTCATCATTAATCGATTAGCTGTTAGACCCATAAAATGTCAGAAAATTGTGAATAATATTGATCACTGTTTTCCAGAGCTCAAGAGGATTCCTTCAAATGTCTTGTTCTGTCTACGGCCCGGAGATAATTTTTGCATTGTTGCCAAAAAAAAAAAGAAATAAAAAAAAATCTAGTAAATTAAATCAGAAAACATACACATTTAAGAAGTTGAAATTGTTTGAATTTTAAATTGCTTGAAACTATTGATCAAAATAGTTAATTAATCCAACTTTATTAATCATTGATTAGTTGATAAATTATTGCTCTACTATTAAGCTTAGTGAAGGTTTGCGCTCCAACTGCCCTGTAGTTGATGCACTCTTTCAATATCTGTAACACCATTGCACATCTCTCTGCAGTTTTCTTCATTGAATGCAAAAGTAGGAAGTTGGAGTGCTTCTTATATTGTGGACAAATTAAACTACACTGAGATGGTCTGTGATGTTTGACTACATGACTAACATTGACTAAAGCTTAATTCACTGTATGTGCAATGCAGTAAAAGTGCTCAGAAGTTGTTTTAAAGTTTTTTAAAGAATCTTTTAGGGAGCTAGGTTTATTGTAAGGATACCATGTGGGGTAATATTTTTTTCAAAAGATAGAAAATTCCTTTCAACTGTCTTCCAGTTGGCTCACATCAACGTAACGTGCTCGATCAGTTATCACCCGTTGCAGAACAGCAGGGCTGTGAATTGATATGGTTCATTCATTCTCACAAAGACTAAAAAGGACTTCCCAGAACACAACTTTTTAAAAACATTTTGGGGAACTGACAGTTATTGCAACATTTTCCAGCTGTAACTTAAGGCTCTTGGTTTGTTGACTTGTAACCACATGACAAATACTCAGGAAATGGCTTTTTTCCTGCAGAGGTCTACATTCAAATAAATCTGCTGTGCACTTTGGATGTCATTTATAGGTAGATGTGATTAACATAGCATAAAATCAGGAGGATTACAAAGATAAAAAAAAAAAACTTTGAGGATAAATGTATCCAGGCCCAACATACTCTGGTTTAGATCTGTACCCTCAGATGGACCTGTGCTTGTGCTGTTAGTGGGTAGAAGAATATGAATTTTACCAGAAGTGGCAGGAGGAATTATTCATGACCTAACTCCATGCAACACATTATAACAATCTTATGTGCTACTTTAGGCCTTGATGCTATGAAGTCTCTGAATGTCCATTTGATACTAAGCACTTATCTGTAGTGCCATTAAGCTACAAACAAAAATATTGTGGCCTCTGATTATTATTATTTATTTATTTTTCTCTAATGGGAAAAATGTCTTCCTGTGGTTTTATAGTACAAGTAAAACCTCAAAAACAAGTCCATGCACAAAGTAAATTCTTCCTTTCCCTCTTTAGCTCTTATGGAAGCAAGCGCAGTCATTCCCACTGTTCCCCGCCCTGGGCAAGATGGAGAGCCACATCTTTGAGTGCGTCAACCAGGCAGCGGTGCATGAAGAACTAGAGGATGAAACTCGACGACTGTGTGACGTTCGCCCATTCCTGCCAGTCCTTAAGTTGGTGACACGCAGCTGTGGCAGAGCAGAGCGCCTGCTAGACTCCAAAATAGGTGTCCTCATTGGCAAGGGTGAGGCACTGTCACTTTGAAAAATATTTGTGATGTGTGTTTACAGTCATAGTGATAAAAGTGGGGAATGTGCATCTCTTTAAGTGTTACCGTCATGCAAAATCTCACATGCTACTGCTTCCTGGACTAAAATTTTTGCTGTTACTGTTTGACAGGTTCAGTAACTAGAGGTCTTGTCTACCTCCTGTAACATAGCCCAATGCAGTTGTTGTTTGTAGTGTCAATCCAACACAATTGTGGTTTTCACACCTAGCGCTTACATCCATTTACTCCAATTCCTCTCTACCCTGGCCCTTCTAACCTGCACATTTTCCATCTCTCTCCATTCTGCCAAAAACTGATTAGCTCATTAAGGTGTGCTCAACCAGTCATGATTTCATACAGATGCGAAAATGTGCAGGTTAAGTGTTCCTTGAGGACCAGGGTTGGGAATCACTGTTGTCTATGCTCCTATGAGTCTGTTGGTCTGAAATTGAGGTGTGGTCTTTCGTGTTGGTGCACTGCTGTCAATTCCACCATAGATTAGCAAAACCTTAGTATAAATTCCAGCGCCATGTATTTGTGGTGTATAAATGGCTCAATGGTGAGCCACACCTTGCATAAATAAGTTCAAAATGCAGATACTCTGCTTGTATACATGCCATCAAATAAAAAAACAAACCATTTATAGAAGTAAAAATAAACACTCATGGAAAATTCAAAGCTCCAATTAATTGTTTCACTGCTTCACCCCAAGGAGCTTTGGTGGTCACCATCCACTGGCATGCTCTAACATGTTGGTGCAGTTTCTGTTACTACAGGACCAATCATCTCACTTGAGTCTGGTTGCTAAATAGAAGTGTGCCTGGCACATGTCAGCTCTTAAAGAGGATGGCAGATGACATTCTGGGCATTTTGCTTTAAGTTGTTCCCAAGCCACACCAATGACTAAGAAGATCAGTCCAACACCTTTGTATCCTGTGCCCCATATTAGGTCTAAATTATGCACCTGAAATGAATTTTATGTAGTACACTGCAGATCATGCACCAGATCATTGATAGGGCCCAAGCACTTTAGCAAGAATAAATGTGGCTGTAAATCATCTCTTGCATGCAGTGAGACTTAAGCACCTCTCCAATTCAGTGCATGCTGCCAGCCTTCAGATCTCCTGCTGGGTCCTCTCTCAGGCTCAGCCATCTGGGAAGCATGAGAATTGACTGGATGTATTCCTGATGCCTCTTCTGTCATCTGTCACACTGTATTATTATTATTGAAGGGCTGTAAAGCAGCTGAGGTGATTCGAAGACCCTGTCCATACCCTGTGCAGTGTTGATCAGTGCATAAAATGATACACTATGATACTTACACAATGCATCTGTTGTAAAATGAGGAGATAACTGATTATTTTCAGTGTCTGATAAATGAGCTTTGGTCCCAATCTGCAGTCTCCTGTACAAGCTACATGCAGTTTATATGTACTGTATATTTCAATTATTTGTACCGTAATATACAGTTGCAAACCAAAACAGCCACCGATTTCTCCATAACATAGAAATCAGTCTGTGCAGACTTTTTTTTTTTTTTTTTTTTACTCTGATAACCAACACCATCCTCAGGTGTTTGTCCTCCTAGTAGACTTCTGCAGAGGCACAAAGGGAATATAGGAGAGTAGAGGTTCTCATTTTATTTGAAGGAGACTCTGACAATATTGGGATCCCGCCCTTCTTTTCTGTCTAGTCGTTTTCTGACCTGATCTTTAAAGGCCTTTGTAGGAATAAAGGGGAGACTTGCAAAGGGATGCTACAGGCTTCAGCTTTCCCCTCCAACAGGCATCGCTCTGCAGCAGCGATAGACTAATATTCATATGGCAAACACTGTGCAAACTGGCTTGTGTGTGCAGATTTACACAATGTAGCTAATGTGGCCCAGAGCCATTTTTTGAACATCAAGAGTCACAAGGATGAAATAGCTTTACATGCCAGCATGTTGTTTTCATTGGCAAGAGTATTAATTCATACCTTTATGGAGAAATAAAATGGGGAAAGTTCCCAGGAATGATAGGAAGCGTAATCAACCAAACAGTGTTTCTTTGTACTTTGGACAGTTTGGAGCTGCCCCCCCCCCCGCCAAGCACGCACTCTCTCTCGCACCACACACACACATTCCTGTTTTCATTCTTTGAGTGCATTTTATGTATATATTTGACCACTAGGTGCAGCGGCCCTGCATCATGCACCCAACAGGTGTTTGTGCATGTCACATGAACTTAACTGGTGTGTAGCAGGGTCACGCTCTGAGCAGAGAGCCAAGAAGTTCCAAAGTGACGTAGCTGTGCAGGCAGCCAGGAACGAGGAGCCAGGGCAGGATGGGAGCTGCGCAGGAATTGTCTGGAACACCAGGAAAAATGGTTCGCACTAATACGGAAATTAGAGGGGAGGCCTGGTTACCTGAAGTTTAGCTGCGGGAAGCTCTGACGTCTTAAGCACACAGCAGGAAGACACAGTCAAGGTCACAGAGAGGCAATCAGGCTTGGTCCTCCTGGTAACGGTCTGGATCATGGCTCTGGAGGAACCTGAAAGGTCTGCAAGAGTCTGGCAATACTCAAAAATATCTGGCCATTATTGAACAGAAAATCAGGGTTTAAATAGTCTGTCATTAATCAATCACACATCTGATCCAGGTGTGAAAAATAAGTGAGGGCCCCATCTGGTGGAAGAACTAACACATGACACTGGTTAAAAGACAGCGTTAAAACCAGGATCCGGGGGAAATCCTGACAGATTTTGGACTATACATGACACAAAACAGGACAAGAAGTATCTAGCAACATGTTTTAGCTACATCTGATCAGTTTTTAACTTAAACTGATACGTGACAGAGCCCTTGTTTGCACCTTAAAGAAAATCTCTGAGGAAAAAATATTTTTTTCTGTCATTCCATTTCATTACTTAATTGTTTTGGTTTCTTTCCATCTGTGGATTACTTGGATTGTTGGCGACGTCTGGTGAAAATTCAGCATCAACAGCACCTTTAGAAATATATTTACTGAGAAAATGGTGGTGTTCAAAGTTATTTTACCCCTTGTATGTCTAGGGTAGGCAGTTATCAAACAGAGTGACAGTGAGGGAAGCCACCAAGATACCCATGACAAGTCTGAAGGAGATGTAGGCTCACTGTGCATAGTAACTTGTATGTTGCATCACCAGTTACAGCTTCATGTTGGCGTGGCACAGACGAGGCTTTTCTTTCAAGAAAACTGATCAAGTGGAGCCTCAAGTCTCCCATATGCCTTCTGGCAAAATGTAGTTAAAATGTCATGTTTTCTTTTCAAGAAAATCCTTTAAACCCAAAAGTCTGCACTACAAGTACATCTTGATTTTTGTCTGTATTGTAGTGGTGTACAGAGGCAGAATACTTGTGAACTAGACTATTTCTAAACATATTTTGAATTCTGTGCTCAAAAGTTAGGGGTGCCATTGGAGTGGCTTACTGTGCACTGTGATTTTTGACTGCTCCCATTGGGATGCAAATTCACAATCTCCAGCATGGAAGGCGGACTCTCTGACCAGTCTGCCAAAACGTGAGCTCTGGCCTGAGTGGCCAAAGTATCCTTTGGCTGTCAATGGTGTGAAGCCTATTGACTACCACATGCACAGACTGCTGCTGGCCTCCGTCACACCAATAAATCTAGATCTGGAACACTTTCCCATTTGTTGATGCATTTCTGAAACTGCATCAGCTGCCTCCTTGTAGCTTTAGAAATAATTAGCTTCTCTGTCTTTGCACTAGGTCTGCATGAGCTTGATGCTATAAACGACCAGGAGGTAAAGGACTTTCGCAGCCGAATGTTTCGTCTCAGTGAAGAGAGGATGCAGCTTGTTCAGACGATGACGTGGACAGAATGGGTGAAGTCCTGCTTCTCCCCACAAATAGATTTTGAGGATGAACTGACCATTACTGATGGGCTCAGTGACCGACCTGCTGACCTGAAGGTCATTATCCACTTCAGCCAGTCTCAGGTAAGGGTCTGTCAGTGATGCAAAGCCTGAAAACATTCATAGTGCTTTAGATCACTTGTGTCAAAATGTGAGCCATGGGAAGTAATTCTGGAATAGTTTTAAAATTACCACAAAATATTTATGATCATGTTCCACCAGGGGATGTAAAATCACACTCCATCTGTGTCTCCATCATCGAACTTATGAATGCCAGATCCCATTTATCCCACAAATGATGTGCGCAATTGCATACTAAATTTCCTTACTCTATGAACTTTTGGGTCATCTGTTAAGGTTTTTACAACAGAACCATTTCAGACACTGTGGAATTATATCATTGTTGAACCTTGTCTGTCATCTCTGTCCAGTTTATATCCAAAATCATATTAGATTTCCCCACCCTCTGCACTTTTGAGCCATATAACATCAGTCAGTCTGTGCGTGCATGCATAATTTTTTGGATAATTTGTGACTTTTACATAATTGCTTCAGTGACTACTGGTGGGGGATAGGGCTGCCACAAACGATTATTTTGATAATATATTATTTTTGCGATTTAGTCGTCTAAACAGATCATAAGTAAATTGCGGCTTATCGTACCAGCATGCAGCTGCTCTTATATAACCATCATTAGCTTCAAGTTTGAAGTATTTAAGCTATGTGCTAACTAACTAAAAGTAATGACAATTAAAATGATAGTTTATTCAACTTTTACATGGTAACATCCATTGAAGAGGAATGGGGTTTTTTTTGTTTGTTTTTTTGCACTGTAACGTAATTTGGTTAAAATGCTTCCAAATTTTTGAGCTTCGTTGCTAGCTAGCCATGACATTGTTTGGGCATAGTTTATCCAGTGTCATCACAGCTGACCAGGATTACCACTACTGTGCATGTGTGTCAAAGACAGAAAGGCAGCGGAAGATACAGCAGAGGTTTTGAGAGAAAAACAAAGCTTTAAAAAAATCAACAAGGGCATCGATTATTAATTTAATCGCAGACGATTTTGATAGTTGATGTAATTGTGACTGGTTGACTAATCGTGGCAGCCCTAGTGAGGGATGCTCAGTTGTGAAATGCTTTTTTTTAAAACGTAATAAAACCAAGCCACTGGGTTTAAATTAGATGTTGTTCTTCATTGATCTGACCTAGTTTAACATAACGCATATATGTGCGGAAATAATCTTCACTTCATGTGTCGATCAAATATTATTAAAGATTTTACTGGTTTGCAGAAGACTTTCAGATTTCAAAGAGGGTTGTGGCATTAAGTTTTGTACTGGCTGCTCTAGAGACCTAGTGTACTTTTGTGTACTTTGATTTTGTGAAAGTGATGGATGGAAACTGCTTTTTTCTTTGCTTTAATACAACATTCTCTAAAATATTTGTGAACCATGGTGATTTAGAGCCACCATACATTAGGGTATTGTACATATATGGTGCCTGTACATTATACAAGTAATTTTTTCCATCAATTCAGTGGTCAGAATATTTGCATGAGTTTAAAGATTGAATGTGCTATTAAACAAGCCATTGGTATTTCATACCATCTGTTCAATAGTTTCCTGCAACAACAAAATTGATGTTTTCATAAGCTAACAATAAATTTCATATCAGCATGGGATCAGGCCCTTTCACAGAGGCCACCATGTGTGGCCAAAAGATTGAAGGAAAAAGCAAAGGAATCTGTGAGTGATGTCCTACGATGTCTTGTGGTTACTAGAGCAAGCTAACAAGGTTGAGACAAACCCTCATTTTTTTGTGAAATTGAGGATCATACGTATCGCTTCTCACGAGAGAAGACAAGGGTCCCGTGACCGGTGACAGCATCATACTATCTGCAGTCTCACCACAAGATGACACTAAATCCTACACACTGTAGCTTTAAATTAGAACTTGGCAGAAGTATTTCAAAGTTGCTTTATCCAGTCTATTAAACTGTTATGCCCAAAGACAGACTGTAATGACAAACCCAAACTCATTAACCTCTGCGTACTATTCTGTGAATACATTATGTGCTGTGAACAACGGTGTGTTTGCTGCAACTTGAAAGCAGAGGAAAAAGCCACCTTATCTGAGGACCAAAATGTCCATGTGACTGCACCAGTACAGGCATGTGTGGCGCAGCTCATCTTTTTCTTATGCTCACTTTTGGGATTTTGTAATGCTAATGTGATATGAACTCATTTGGCAACCAGTAAGTGGGTCAGTGAAATGACTCCGTCCTCCTGGACACTCGAGCATGACAACTCTGGGGACTCATCTTTGAGCTCCTCAGTCTATCAGTTGGATCATCATCACACACACGTATGCAAAAATTTGGCAAAAATACTCCTTAGAATTATTTGTTTGAAAAAAAAAAAAAAAAATGATAGGCCATTTGAATTTTCAAGAGGCATCCAGGTAGGGGTCAGTTGAACAATTACACAAGGGTCAGAATTTAAAAGATGCTCCAATCATATTGGGACCTATACCACATTATTTGTCTGATCACAAAGATCAGACAAAGGTGTAGTTTGGACTATCTGTGACTGAATGTTGTGGGGTAAAAGCAGAAAGAATGGTGGCAAAGGTCAGTTTCATTTTGTACAGGGGTCAAAAGGTAAAGTTGCTCTAACTTTGGTAAATAGTGATGCAAATTATGTGTTTGAGTTAATAAGGTTTTAAAAAGGAATAGTGTGCACCATGTGTCATGCTTACTTGTTATGTTACGGGGTCACATGTCACACAGTCCAGTGAGCGTTGACATTATTATTTAACCTTCACTTTGCAGACTAGGCACTCAACACAGTCAAACCTATTCCATTTATTAATCCTATTAGTTTAATAATCTTAATCCTATTGCATCATATAAAGGTTAGAGAAACTGAAGGTTTTCATTGTAGCCAAACTATCCACTTGTTTTCACTGATTTAACTCTACTGAGTAGAGAAGTCTATCAGTGTAATCACCTGCCACACTTTGTGGTTTTAATGAAAACCGGCAGGCTTTGGGACCTTCATGGCTCACAAATGGAGAGCTGTGCTTTTGAAAACAGCGTAGTCAGGCAGTTTTACCGTAAGATGGCAATTTCTGTTAATTAGTAATGAATTAGATTTTTTTTTTTTTTTTTTTTACCTTCAGGAAACTCTAAATCTGTTTCAGGTTATCAGGTCAGTGCTGTGCTGTAAATAACCTGTTGTACTGACCTTCAGTGTACTGTAGCACTCAGAGCATATTAGATTGATAATGTGCAAAAGGCTTGCACACACTGACACACATTTTACTGCACATTCCGCTGGAGCAGTGACGTGCGGTGAGGTTGACGGTTGGTGAGGCACTGACTTCATCGCAATCAGACTTACAAACATATGAACCCACAGAGTAGCTTATTCACTGTTTGATTGACAGCAGTTAATGGGTTATGTTTAAAATCTCATATCAGCATTCTTTACACATAACAAACTGTAGCACACAAAAATCACATTTAATTTAAAAAAAAAAACAAAAACGCTATTATGGTCTTACCTTTACTTATAAATGAAGTCCACGTGCCGCTCCTTCTGAACAAAAGCATCAATGACTTGGAAGTGTTCCTTACCTTTCTTCAGTTTTAAAAGTCTCTCTGTCTCAGTGGAGATCACTGCCAAGCAAAAAAAGTCGTCCTTTCTAGCTTTGAATGTGAGTGGTCGACCGCTCGTGTTTGAGAAAATTCTTCAGGTCACAGTATCCCATCTAAGTCCAGACAGTCACAAGTTGAAAAAAGAAGGCAGCAGAAAAGGCGTTTTCTTCCTGGACGTCCACATAGCCTGACTTTACATGTCCCACTCTGTTTGAAAAGAGCAGGTCTTCTGTCCCACAGTCTGAAACAAACCTTTTAGCTCCTTGGTCGTCCTTTGTTACCTCCTGCTTCGATTGAAAGTCCAATTTAGAAAATTGTTTGTTTGGATACAGTTGTGCTCAAAAGTTTACATACCCTGGCAGAATTTTTGTTTTGGCCATTTTAAAGAGACTATGAATGACAACACAAAAACATTTTTCACTCATGGTTAGTGGTTGGGTGAAGCAGTTTATTGTCAAACAGCTGTTTCCGCTTTGTAAATCAAAATGACAAAAGAACTACCCAAATGAACCTGATCCAAAGTTTACATACCCCTGTTCTTAATACTGTGTATTGCCCCCTTTAACATCAGTGACAGCTTGGAGTCTTTTGTGGTAGTTGTGGGCGAGGCTGTCTGATGGTAAAGCTGCCACTGAATATGTTTCGGACTTTATTTACATCAATTACAAAGAAATACAAACAATATGGAAGAAGAGTGAGGAAAGACACTCAGACAACCCAGAAGAAGTTATAGGCTTACGTGGCTGTGATTGGAGAAATTATGCACAGTGCAAGCTTTGCATTTTGTATCACCAGTTATCCATCTTTATGATGAAGTGGTATAGAGGAGGATTTTCTTAAAAAGAAGACCTGAAAGTTTATCTACAAATTGCCAGAAGGTACATCTGAGATGCAAGCGTGGATTTGATCTGTTTTGGTGAAAGAAAATCCTTCTCTGCTCTACTCCACTATGAGGTTTGTTTAATAGTTGCTGGTACTGGATTAGTATTCGGTTTGCTGACATTATTGCAGCTTTGCTTATACATATAATGTAACATGCCATGTCAGTAGAAATGGTAACAAATTTAGCATTTTAGTGATTTTGTCAGATCTACATTGGAAACTGTTTTCCAGTATAATATTGGTGTTTCTATAAAAAAAATTTTGTTTATTGCGAAATTTGCTTTTTAGTGTAAAAGACATGTTTTGGAATAAACAATGAAAACAGTTTACATCCCTGCTGGCTGAAGGCCCGAAGGGGGATTATGTTGTCGCAATTTCCATCCGTCTGTCAGTAAGTTTAAAAAAAAAAAAAAAAAAAAAACTGTATAAGCGTTCCGAAATCAACTCCCCTCAAACTTTTAGGAGGAATTTCGTGAAACTTGATACAGTTCCTTGAAATGTTTTCAGAATGTAGCAAACACTTGTACCAACGCAGAATTTACCAGCGGCGGGGGAGGGGGAGGCTTAGTGCTCTCTGAGCACTCTTTAACTTTTTTGTGTAGAGCTCGTGGCTGAGTGGATAAGGAGATGACCTGCCATTATGTAGACCTGGGTTTGAATCCCACTCATGCTTCTTGTCTGTGTCCTTGCACAAGACATTTCTACATTCTCTCAGCCCACCACCTGTAAATGGGTGCCAGCTTTGGTTGGTGAAGTAATCTGCATTGGACTGGCCTCCCATCCTGGGGGAGTTGTAGTTGCTCATTCACTTGACGCTACCGAATCCAGAGTTGAGTAGTGGCACCATGAGCCTCAGGGCCTATATAGGACTTACTAATACTACTACTACTTCTTCTTCTGTAACTTTGTGGCTCTTTGAATTCTTTCTTGCACCTAGGATTTTCAAGTTAGGAGTCACATGGCTCCTCACTGAAAAATTGTAAATCAAGGCCTCTTTTGTATGTGTGTTTGCTTTGCTCACACATATTGCTTAAATAAATAATTTGATGAATCTTGCTTTTCTTGTAGGATTCAGTCAGTCTGAAGGTGTCATCGTCCTGTACCCCTCCTGAGCTGATGGAGCTGGCCCTGAAGAAGTGGCTGACCACCCATGGGCCAGAAGAAGAGGCATGGCGGGGCCAGTCTATACTGAGGGTTAGCCACTGCCTGGAGTTCCTTTGTGAGGAATGTCCCCTCATTCGCTACAAGGTCAGTACCTACATCCTACGCTATAGGGGACAGCAGTCCCTATGTTATTTCTGAAAATGCTTGAACAAATTCTTTCTGCAAAGCACTTGTAGTTTCATTGTATGATGTATGAAATGTTTATACACACTTGGCATCTTGATTTGAACTATTTTTGCTGTCTCATATAAGTTATATTTTCATAATGTCTTACTTTTGAAAGTTAAACTTGTATTTCAGTGTTCAGGATTATTTGGTTGTAGGTGTAGTTTTGGTGCAAAGTAGCAAAGTTTTACATGAGTGGCTAAAGCTACATTCCTGTCCAATCTTTTGTACAGTACATCCAGACATGCATGCAGACCAAGGAGCCTCCACACCTAACCGTTGTCCACACCAGCACAGTAAAGGCCATGTTTGACAAGGAAATTTCTGCCATTGGAGCTGTGGTTAGCCGCAAGTCCTTGAACCCACCTTTACCACTACCTCCCAAGAAAAGAGTTTCTTCGGTTAGTGTAATCTTGCATGATGTTTTGTGAATGAATGCACTTGTCAGTGTGGCTTTGATGTCTTGTACTCATCATCTGGGCCCTATTCTACCTATAGCCCATAAAAGTTCCAAGATAAACTCGGGGATCCAGCATCTGCTTGTTGTGGTCACTTCACTCTGGTTTAATTACGTTGTGGCACTCAAGTGAGGATTAGACTTTTTAGAAGACTGCACTTACCCATGGTCATTGACTTTGCTATATATGCATATTGACCCCAGAAACCACGATCAGAAAGTGTAATGGTTTGGAGGAGGGCACCACTGATCTCTACACAGAGTGGAGGCAGCTATTGTTCACCCCAATGAGGAAACGGATTCTGCTAGAATCCGATGAAGAATTAAGTCAAATGGGCCACAATAATGGAAAGAGGAAGACCCTTTGGCAGCTCTCTTATTTTTCACTAGGAGTTGCTACAACAGTATCCAAGATGGATCTGCATGTTGATTTTGGCACGTTTTATGCCAGATGCCCTTCCTGATGCAACTTCACTTCATTATATGGGGAAATGTAGCAGTGGTGAAGTTTGAGCCGGGAACCTTCTGCACTGAAACCATGAGCTAATCACTTGACTACCACTCCTGCAGTCAGTCACTCACTCATCTTCAACCACTTAATTCAATTAAGGGTCACGGGGGGTGGTCGGAGGAGCTGGAGCCTATCCCAGCAGTCATAGGGTGTGAGGTGGAGTACACCCTGGACAGGACTGGCGTACATCCACACACACACCTACGGAGAATTAAAACTTTTCAATCCACCTAACCTGCATGTCTTTGGATGTGGAAGGAAGCTGGAGCACCTGGAGGGAACCCATGCAAACACAAAGAGAACATGCAGACAGGGAGAGCAAATTACACAAGCAAAGGCCACAGGTGGAAATCGATCCTATGAACTTCTTGCTGTGAGGCAACAGTACTAACCACTAATCCACTGTGCTACCCTGAAATTCTTTTTTTTTTTTTTTTCTTTTTCAAAATTCTACACACAATACCTCATAATGAAAATGTGGGGGGTTGGGGGAGCTTTTTGAGATTTTTGCAAATTTATTAAAATAAAAAAATTATTTGTACATTCTTACCATTTTGTTCCCTTAATATTCAGATCAAGTACCAGCACATAAAGGACCTAGTAATGGTTTAGAGTAAAATATTTTCAAAAAATGAATACTAAAACAATATTAATAATGTATTACAAATATTCACTCCTGACTGACTAGGTCTCACTGAAAGTAATGAGTCAAAGTACTCTAAACGATTGACATTTGTACATTTTTCTCTTCAATTTTTTTGTTATTGATGCACTGATCAGAACCGGTCTTCAGTTTATACTGTCCTTGCTAGGACAGAGACAGCTAGATGGCTAATTTTGGTTCTCAAGCACCAGATGTGTACTTGTAGACATTTGAGGCTTTATTACACAATCTTGAGTCAACTTGAGTACAGAATGAAACTGTAAAACAAAGATAAAATAAACCACAATCAACTGTCTGTGTGTGCAAAGCAGTACACAACAGTCAACATAAACCAGTCCAGACTACGTGCCTGCAGGAATTGGCTTGAAAACACATGCAGCAACACATCGTCTGCAATGTTAAGTACTCGCGTGAACACAAACATTCACAAATCTTAACCAAACCCCAAATCATACGGGCAGGCATTGCTTCTGCAGAAGTAGAACATTTGAAGAAAGTTTATTATATGGCTGTGATGCTATGTGCACTCTCATTGGCTGATTTCCAGTCTGATATTTTTCCCATATCAGACCGTTACCATGACAATTGGTCCGGATCGCGTATCATATGTTACAAACCAGAAAGCTAAAAAACATGATTAGAAAAACCAAGTTGGACATGAACATACTCCATAAATATCTAAACGGCATCGGAAAAAACACACAGATTGAAAGCTTACCAGCTAACGTGCGGATCATCTGTTAGCAAGTTCTTCATGGAGGTGAAGTGAACAGGTCTGACTATGAGGAAATATATATATATATATATATTGCATTGAAGTTGATGGTTATTGCAGTTGCTGTTACCCACCAAAATAAAAGCATAAATTTCACAATGTCATGAAATGAACTAAAAACCACTTGATTTCTTAAGAGGCAGCCAGGTAGGGGGGTCAGTTGAAGAATTACGCTGGGGTCACAATTAAAAGATACTCCATGTTGAAAAACGATACCACATTAGTTGTCTATCACAAAGATCCCAAAAAAGTATCTGTCTGAATGTTATGGGGTAAAAACAGCAAGAATGATGACAAAGGTCACTTTCAGTTTGTACAGGGGTCAAAAGTTGCTCTAATTTTGTTAAAACATGATGCAAATTATTGGTTGAGTTAATAGGATTTTTAAAAGGAATAGTTTGCACCATCTGTCATACTTAGTTACCATGTTACGGGGTAACATATGTCACATGTCATAGAATCCAATGGAGGTCGATATTGTTTCTCCTTTACTTTGGAGACCAAGCAATCAACACAGTCAAAACTGTTCCATTTATTAATCCCATTTGCTCAAACAATATGTTGCACTACTTTTTACCAAATTTGAGCAACTTTTACTTTTGACTTTTGGAAGATTCCTCTAAATATTCTATTATCTGCTGCATTGATTTGGCTAACTTGGAAGTCCATGTATGAAAAATAGGGCCCTGTGGTTTTAATTATAAGAGAACACAGCAGCAGGTTGAACTTATTTTAAATTTTTCATTAATCATTTGTCAGACAAACCATAGTATCCTAATAGCCATATATTCTGGACAATTTAGTGATGTTAATTGAGTGCTGCACAAAATTTTTTAATAATACTGACATTTAGTTGAGGGCTACAACAGTTGTGCCATTAGTAGAATGGCAAATTTGAGGTTGTTGACTTTGGTAGTACCTTAGCAAATACTAAACACTTCATGGCTTGTTTCATTCACGTACACTGAGCAGGTGTGGTCCTTTACCAAATAAACAAGTCCTGTTAGCTACCATCTGGATTTTATGAGGTAATGCTCTTTACGTGTGTGAGAAAGCACTGCCCTGCAACCCTCTACCATGTTGATATTAAAAATTCTCCAGCTCCTCTATGGTGCTGCCACATGTGTGCAGTCGCATCTTAAATGGCAAAATATAATTGGCCATCACCAGTAAACAGTTCTTGTTTTTCTCTTTTTTCCTGTGATGATTGATGCCGTGAAAACGTGTGGGTTTTGGGAAGATTGTGTGAGGTTTTGCCACATTTACCACATATAGTTATGAGAGATGCTG